>NW_010196166.1:351-35686 GCF_000695765.1 Mesitornis unicolor
GAACTGATAATTCTCTCCCTTCATTGATATGTACATCCCTGGCCAGATTTTTGTCTTCTCAGGTTAACAAAATGAGGTCCTTTAATCTCCTGTCATGAGAAGGAGATCTTCTTATTTTCAAGGAGCTTATTTTCCCTGATCCCACATGATCAAATATAATTGCATTTCCTTGGATGCAAGATGAGTTCTCAGTAAGCACTTTTACAATGGTATAAACATACTTTCTTTACGGGCAATTCTTCAGGTGATGCACCCTTGGATGTCCTCTCTCTGTTTGTATGGTAACATTACACCGTAATTCACAGTTCCTACTGTGTCCTTTGCCTTATGTGATGACAACTCAGCTCACAGCAAAAGTTCTGATTAATCTAGTTCTTTGTAGGATCCAGGTTTTCTTTCTGCGAGATATTATGCTTTATCTCTGAATAAAAGATGTCTCCCAACTCTGAGCTATTATCACATTCACACTTTTGTTTTATGTTCGATAATGATCCTTTTAAGGATGGCTCAAGTCTAAATTATAATGAATTCTACTGATAACGTTCTTTTACATGAACAGTTCTCCTTTCATGGACAGCTAATTGCCATTTACACAACTAATTGTTATTTGCACTTTCACCTGTACTCTAACCTCTTTACAATTTCTACCTTTTCCAGGTAAAATAATTTTTCTTGTTGTACTGAATCAAAGGATTCACCGAAGTCCAAATCTTCAGAGGAACTCTGTTTTTTGTTTAGAAAAGCAAAAGAATCTAGCAGACTAATCTGACACAATCTTTTAGCAATGTTTAATCTCCCATCTTACCTCCATGCCTTATTTTTGTTCTTCATCCAAGATTTGGTCAGCACCCTATGTATATTATAGTCAAGAGGTCATCTGGCCAAACCTGCTTTATTTGCAGCTCTGCCATAGTAACATGGAAAGGAGTCAATAAGCAATAGAAGTCTGTGAAGCTTTGATACCGTCCATGTGTTCTTCATTTGGATCTTATTCAGGATCATAGGAGTGGTAATAAGAGAAAGGCTATGGCAGCATATCTTCAAGATTTTCCCTCATTCTAGAGCATCTTTTTTGTAATTGGTAAGCCATCAACAAATGATGGTATGCAGTCCAAAATAGAATAAGCTTTAAGCAAGTGTTTAAGATTGGTACTTTCAAAATAAATTCTTGCATAGTAAAAAAGAGAGATGACTCTTTTGCAAACAGATGTGCTTCTCAGCTTTTATCATGAAACATGACAACAACTTTCACCACATCCACATTCAGGTAAACATCATGCTACATATGAATTCTGCATTATAATTTTTGGAGTTATCTTGGAAACTTCTTATTACATATTTTATTGTAATTCTTATTTTGCTCTTAATCCTTATTTAGATGGTATGAAAAAATCTGGGAAAATAATGTCACTGAGGCAGGAGTAGACTATGTTTTAAGTAAACAGATAATAAAATTTTAATAGTTCACAAATATACTCGATGCCTGAGTGAACATCTTTATTGATCACAAGCATTACAATAAGACTTTGTATATAAAATACATGCATCAAAGAGTGCTATTGTGCTTGGCAACCTTAAATTATAGTAGACTTTTTCAGGAACCATGTGGTTTTATATTAAAAGGTAATACAATATGATAAAGCATCAAAATGGACAGTTTAGCTTGTATAGCTTTTAGTGTGTATAAAAAGTGTGCATAAAAAAGAAAAAGCTTTGTAAAAATATGCATAGAAAATAAGACTAGAAATCCAGGGATGATGTTTTATCTGTGATACACCATGCTGATGAGAGAGTCATGTTTCAGTAACCACATCTCAGTGTAAAAAACAGCTTTAATTTATTTTTCCACTACCCTAAAAGGCCTCACTGAATTTCTGGCCTTCATCTGTATTCCAGACACAAGCTTTCAGAAATTTTGAGATGTCTGAATGTTGTTTGATTTGCATCCAACTTGCTGACACAGCCCCAGTTTTGTTGCAGATCAAATAATCTAGCTTTTTGGAGGCGAGTGATTAGGAATTCTTATTGATGATTTATACAGTCCTGAATAAACTCATTTTATTTGGCTTGTCATAACCAGCTTTAATTTTCTGTTCTGCTAGTAAAAGGCTTAGTGGTTTGTTTATTGTACTGCTGTAATGTCAACAACCTAATCTACTTTAAAGAGCAAAGTCAATATTGTATTTTATTAAAGCAAATGTGAAGTTTAATTATATGTTTCAGTTAACCTTGGCTTTGTGTTAGCTTTTATTATTTTCCATAAATAAATCTTTATTCAAAGCTCTTATGTCCTTCTTCTGCCCAGAGCTAAGAGCTAGGAAGCAGTGTCTCTTGCAGGGCTTGCTTGCAAGGGGTAGATATTCTTTTACACTCTGGCACTGTGGCCTTTGTGGATGCAGTAGCTGTCCTAGGACTAATAGTCATTTTACTTGGTAGAAAGATGTACATGACATTGAGCCATTACCCTTGCTGAAGCCCGGGGTCCAAACTAGTTCTTGCTCTTTCTCTGAAACACTTCATGTTGGGTCTCTGGTGTGATTTGGGAATCCAGGTGATCCAGGACACCCACATGGCATTGGCGGGGATGACATAGAGCCTACAGGGAGACCCATATGATAGCTGAAGGCTGAGCTGGATGCGCTACATGTAGGTAAACAAATCAAATCCTCCCTGCAAAATGCAACATACCTCTCTAATCTGGAAAACACATTGAATAAACAAATAATTATTTGAATATTCATCACAGGATGAAATCACAAACCAAATGTGTCCTACCAAGTTTTGGCCTCCAGGCTACAGAATCTGGTTCTAATGTAGGGAGGGATGAGATATATGTATGTTCCAGGTTCTGCTCTCTTGTCATATGATCCTGGGGTTGAATTTAATTCTTCCACAGATGCATATTAGGAGCGCCAGAAGCAAGACCTGTGCAGTGAGTTTTTATTGCTGCAGCTATAGAATATTCAGTGGGGTAGATAAATAAACAGTTGACTTTTTGTTGAAGGTAAACCTGAATATCTCTAGTTATGCCTTTTAAAATTTAGTTTACAAATTAATTTCAGTTCATTTCTATATATTAAATAAACATATTTAAAAAGAGAATGGGAAAATAGCCTATTAGTCTTATACTTTAAAGCTAAGTGCTTCAAAAATTTGCAATTTTGGAAACTAGTTCCTTCCATCTCAAGTTATCAGACTTCAAAGAGAAATGGAATGGCAGCTACAAGTTCAAAAAACCTTCAGAAAATTTTGAACATTTTGTATTTCACATTAGCTTAAGTTTCACACTGCCTTCTTTCACATTAGCTTAATTGTCAAGGGATTATGAGGCCAGAATTCAGCAGTAATAAAGCAAGGATTTGATATAAGACTCCATGTATTACAAAGTGGAGAAATTCAAATGGGAGTGGTGAATTGTTTGACACCACCTCTCCCTCTGCTTCCATGTTTTTACTTCTTCTCAGTTCCTGAGGTGCTGCTACTGAACATGTTATAAAAATAATGCCTTAAGCTTTTGTCAGTTCAAATTATCTTTTCATCATCAAACTCTTACTGCTAGTAAGACATTGATTCAAGACAAATTTCTCTTCCCCAATTAAGATGATTCTTCTGGAGGAACACAAATATATCAACATTGTCTACTACGGTCCCCTAGACACATTCAGACCCCGAGACCCATTTAATCTATTAAATGAATGCATCCAGACAAGGTGTTAGCTACTCTACTAAATTAATTTTGGTCACACCCTTTTATTTTTTTATTTACAGTAAAAGAACTTCCCTTGCCTCCAGAAGTGGAGTTTACACTCTAGCAGGATGAACCTAACCAAGCATCATGCCTAATAAGGTCTCGTTGAAGCATTAAGTGACCTATGTGTGTTGGAGGATACTTCACTAAACTGGCTAGCAGAAATGAATGAGAAAAATCATAATGGACACCTAATAGCTAGGAAAAAAAAATTCTCTGATCCCCATAGGTGATAACTTTATGCTCTGTAGAATTGGAGTTGATTATCCTTATCATAATGGCAACATACGTAATGACAAATGTTATTAGTGGTCGTAAAATTATCCAACCCTTTAGAATTTCTCCACAGTATTTAAATCAAATACCTCTTTCAATGATAAAACCCAAATTGCTGAATATGGATTGCATACATATCTATATTCTTTTTTATTCAAAACTCACTTTCAATTTAATTTAACTGTAATATTCCCTTCACACCATGTCCTCCATAATTTTCACAGTAAGCCCCCTAATTTCTTCTTATCTTCCAACCTTTGCAATACCTCTATTTATGCTGTATATTGCCCTTTATTTTGCTCCATGATGAGTTTTGTAATTTCACGTATGTTTTTCCTAATGTTGGGTGACCACATTTGGATTAGGGACTACAGAAGTATATTATTCATTAATGCCTTTTAGTGTAGTTGAATTTTTTTGACTTTACAGATTTTAAACTCTTTTAGCACACTTGCCCATTTATTCCCAGGTTATTTTCCTCAGAAAATTCCGTCTGAATAAAATTCAGATATGAAAAGCTTTGACTATTTTGTCCATTGTTACTGGTCACGCTCCTTCAGTGTTTCTATACTAAAATAAAACATTAATACATAGCTGTAAGGAGTTTGCATTTTTTTCAAATAATTTACATTACTTTTTCTTAGGTGGTTAATGCTGCTGATAATATAGACCAAAATACTGCTCTTTCTGTGCTATGAAATGAAGATCATGATTTCATGTGTAATTTGGTCACAAGTGGAAAGTGAATTTTCCTTCTCTTCAGGTAATAAAATTCACTGCAGACAGTGAGCCAGAATTTGGGTTAGGTGACTCAGTGCAGGCCCACGAAAGTCAGCGTTGCTCTACTCACAAGTCCAATAGGGACTAGATCCTGGTAGATCCTCTGATGACTGTGGAGAAAAAGGTGATCAGAACTCAAAGCGTTGCACTTCATCAAGAAGACAACACAGGCCAATGTGCTTGTGCATCTGTCTTCTCGTAAGGCTATCATGGTCATATATTTTCTCGAACACCATTATGTTTTTCACAAAGGTTTGCAGACCAAGCCCCTGTTGAGATATCACAAGTAATGGATGAAATCACACAATGGAGTGAGTCTGCAGGTGGAAAGCAAGTAATCTGTGACATTATGCCCAGAAAAAAGTACGTCTCATTTAATTTCAGGTTTTGAGTGATCCTCCCTGTCTTCTGGAAAAATTTAGAATTTGTTCCAGTAATACATGTTGGACGTTAGCTGCTGAAACCAGTTCCTTTGGACTGCTGACCCCAGTGGTTGGGCAGTTATTCAGTTATCAGTAATATGACTTTCTTTTTGAATTGTAAGATAACTGGGGAAATGCAATGCAATGAAAACAAATCAAGTCTATTCAGATTTTCATGACTGTGGTTCTAATTTCCTGCATTGATTGGGAAAACACGAGGTACTGCTTGTAGTTTGAGATGCCACAGGTGATTGGTATGAACTAGAAAAAAAAGCATTTCTAAAATGAATGTGCTGAAAAGTGACTCTGTAGAGAAAAGAATAGTACTGCAGGGTGCCTTGCTTACTTTGTCTTATTGATGTTATGTCAGATCTGTTCAAAAGACAAGCAAAATGATCATTTTTCTAACTGCTGCCACTGTAAACTCACCGTGGAACCTAACTGTCAAAATATGATCTTCCTGGCTCATGAATCGATAACAATAAAGCATTTACAGGTCATACTCTTCTCTCAGTTGCATCTATATAATTTGATTGTGAGAAAAATTCAGCCTTCATTTACATCTGAGGAGCACTTCTGGACTGCTGTGACTGTTTCACTGAAATAACTGAAATTCAAGGTCATTATCTCTTGACTTTCACTGCAAGACTCAAAGACTGAGTTGAGTGCCTTCTCTCAGTAGACTTGCACAGGATTTGACAGGATAACCTATTCTTTTCATATCTTGTAAGCTGTTGCATGACGTTGTGCTGTTCTTTCATGTTCACTGCTTTTCCCAGCATATGCTTATGTTTTGTGAAGGGTCTGCCGTATAAATCCCTCACTGATCTCGAAGGCCTGGTCAGAGCCAGCTGGTGCTTTGAAGTTCCCAAAGAAAAGATGCTGGAGAAGTGCATGGTATTAATAGATGCTACCATGAAGCTACAAGAAACTCTATGGAGAATAACTGTTGGCATTTTACTGTCATCTGAGACATTTGTAGCAGCTAAAATGTTTTATCCATACATGTCTGGCATGAAAACTGACAGATAACAAATCAGTCACTCCAAAAGACCCCATTTATTTTATGTCCCCACTCTAGAAGGAACTCAGTGTTAGAGAAACTTCAGGAAATCCTCAAATCAATATGTATAGCAGCTACCTGACAATATGAATTGATGAAAATATGGTCCTCTTTCATTGACTGAGTAAGGCCTTTATTCTCTGATAATGGGATGAAGCACATTTCAGTTATAATTAGATTTTGATTCTGTAGAAGTGAACTTTAGCATATGGATTGCGATTAACTCCTCCTGACAGTTAGAACAAAGCACAGAGATGAATGATATCGTACCTGTTAAACAAAAGGTCAGATTCAAACCACAGTTTAGGTACAAAAAATAAAGCTTCCAAGTGGTATTCAGCTGCATATGCTCCAAATTTCAATCTCAGAAGACCCATTGATTCATGTGCCTCCTGACACTGGCAGCTGTACTTTGGAGGGCCTCAAATGCACCCCTGGGTACCCTGAGTCATGCCACGGGGGCTCAGGTGAGTGCATGACTTGCTGACCCTCTGCATAAAGCACTCACGGAAGAGACACCTGGCTTTTGTCTCAGATCTGTCACCTTGCTGACACTGACTGTTACTGACTGAAATGCTGAGGGAGTCTCTAGAGCAAGGATCTGGACCATAGCTCAGGATTTCTGCTGGTCAGATGTGATCCTAGACACATGGATGGGGATTTCAACAGCCTCAGACAGAAGTTGACATTAAACCCAGATCTCCTATTTCCAGAGGGATTTCTTTAACTGTTGGTTACTTTATCAGAGAGGGATGCCATGGTCACCTCTATATTCTGTGTTTTGAAATGAAAGTGAGCCATGCACTTGGAAAGACAGGAGAAAATCTCCTTCCTTAGGAGGGACCCCTACACCTGTTGTGAGAAGCACAGCCATACCTGCCTGAAAGAAGGATAAATCCTGCCCTACACAATCTACTTTGGGCTTGTCTGAACAGCCTTCGTGCCAGGGTGTGTTCCTATTTGGGGAATAGTATAATGCATCAGGACCCCTGGGGCTTCAATTCTAACAATTCAACAAGTTTGATAAATAATTTTTTCCACCCTGTCTTCTGTTTCACTATCTGGAAAATAGGTACAATGATGCTACTCCGTCATTTAAGGGCAATAAGACCAATTTCTGGAGAGTTTTGTCTAAGAGTTAGGTGGTATTATATACATATGCACTATCTATAGGTACATTATATGTATATGCTACTATATATATATATATAATGTTTTACAAAACACTTCACAGTGAAATACTGTTTTAGGCAGGATTCTAGTGTTTTCATGTGCATTGTTTCCTATTAGTGGTATATGTGTAACTGGAAAAAGGGCATTTACATTTATTATCTTATTGGTTTTCATGTAAAGTGCAATCATTTTATGTAAGAAAAATAAAACCCATCTGTACTTGATTGTTGGATTGTGAGATAAGCAGTTTTTCCCAAGTTGTGTTTTTCTTTCCCTTTTCTGCAGTTCTGATTGTAATTCAATTTGTCAATTTACAGAGATACTTCACTTTTCTCAATATTTGGTCCTGACCGCACTGAAAGCAGGAAGTATTAAAAATTTCATGAGAAAGCATATTATGATGCTCCAAGCTGGCTTGTCTGGACAAAAGAACTCCAAAAAAAGCAGTTGTGCTTTAAATAAAATTTTCTTTGTTAATTAAAAAGAGATTATAAAAATAATTTTAGGATTATAAAATGGTGTTTAATTACGTGTAATAGATGTACTGGTGCTTTAGGGGATAACAATGAATTAGAAAACATTTATGTTACTTCACATTATGGATTTTCAGTAGATTTACTATTTTAATGTTATTTTTTCCTTTGACTTTTTTATTTTTTATACACAAATAGAATAATCCTCAACAGATAAGAATGGTAATACTATTACTTATACATTTATTATTGTTATTGCTTGTAATAATTACTTCTATTTCTGTTTATCAGGAAGCTTTGCACTAAACCAGCAACTTTTGTCTCAGAAAAAGAAAATTGCACAGAGAATCTAATTATTTTTTAATTGGCAGAATGATTTTTGTGTCTGTCACACTTGGTTTTGAGCCTACATCATTCAGGTTTTCTCTTTTATTCCCTCTCTGTCTCTCTCCTCATGTGTCCTTTTTCAAATAGACTTCTTACTTTTCTGCTCCAGCTTCTTTCCTTGTACTATCTTTCTATATTTGTTTTTATTCTTGTTTCTTGTCTGCTTAGCTAAAAGACCTAAAGAAACCACAATATGGTGCAGTTTGACTACACCCCCATACTTAGTTCTTTTAAATACACCTTTCTTTACATAACTGAGAAAAGAAATTTAATGAAGCTTCTACACCTTTCCTTAATCTAGAGTATTGCACAGGTGTAACACCACTCCTGGAGTCTCTGATAGCCAAAATATTTTTGGTTTCCAAAGTGAATAATTTAATCGCTTTCTTTTTTCTTCTCCTTCTCTCTCTTTTTGTGCTGACCCCCCAGCCAACTGCCTTGGCCTGATTTGTTTCCGTGTAGCTGAAACTCCTCCTCTCCAAACTAGTGTGGCCTTGACTGAACTGCTAGTTGGGAATGATCCCTTGGCTGTGCACTGAGCACTCCTATGTATTATCTGTAAGAGTACTGGGTGGCTTGAGTTGAAAAAATGCTATAAACACTCTGACATTTAAGCTTTATGGATGATCCCAGGTTGATATTTGAGGTATATTTTAATCTTGTCTTATTTGTTACTGTTTATTTAGCTTCTAGGACTACACAGAAACTGTTTATTTCATATATGTATGTCATATAGTCATTCTTTATGTACGGGCCAGCATTTTCAAAGACACAGGACAGGGAAAGACAAAAATATGCAAGTAACTATGGAATGTATTTAGTGCGACCAGAGCTCTATTAAAGCAAGCAGAAAAAATGACATGTACAGAAAGCCAAGATATGTTACATATATGGGCAGGAAATACGGTTTTAGATTTGCATAGAACTCTTCTGAAACACAAATGTAAAAATGTGATTGCTACTGGTTGTGTGCTTTCCCTGACAGCAATTACCAGCATGTGAAAGACTTTCAACTGTGTACCCAAAGTGTTTATACCAATAAATGAAACTCTTGCTGCTGTTACCAGAGCTACTTTTACCAGTTCTTTAACCCCTCTGGAGTTCATTCTGACACTTTGTATTGTGTAGCTGAGATATATCTGTTAACATTCCTGGTACATTTCTGTGGTTGAATTTTGACCATCCTTTCCATGGTTTTGTTTTCATTTTTGTAAACAAAGAGTTTTCTGAATTGTTCGGTTATGCAGGTCTAATAAACATCTTTCTCATCCAGGCAGCTCTCTTTCCTCCTTCTTTCCTAGCTGGTCTATCATACGATGTAATGAGAGGAAAAAACCTCATATCAGCTATAGCCATATGGACAATCTGCTAATTTGTCATCCATTTTCTTTTGCAAAGGAAATAATTTTCAGTCCAGGTGACAAAAAAAGACAGGTGATAATGATGGGCAGTAGCTTATATTTAGAGACCTATATGGGTTTCTGAGGTCCTGTGGACCAGCAATTCTCCTGTTCATTTATATTATCTTCTTACATCTTGTAAAATCATTACACATGTTATGGACACTGACTTGCAAAACCATCCCACGAAGGAGATGATAGATGGCAAACCACAAAACCATAAGAACTTCCCTTTCTGCAGCATCCCGTGGTTTATCTTTATTTAGCTCCAAAATATGGAAGGTGCATGGTCCACTTAGGCTACACAGCTTCACTGAGAGTTCAGATTAATTAGTTGCAGTGTACTATTACTGCTGTCCTTTCACCAGTCAGGCTTCTGCCTTTCCATGGAACTGGTCCAGACACACAGGCTTGTTCAGAGCTGACTCATCTACACATAGCATTGACAGTGTGTTGTGGATCTGAACTATTCCTGGAGTGATTTGATCAGTATCATGTAAATATCCTCTCCCTGGGATGGGAATTGAGCTCACAGTCTGTGGCTCCCACTATGGTGCCACAAGCATGAATCTATCCATCCTAGATTTTTAGGTGCCGAGTGTGAAAAAATTTAAATGTATCTGAAAGTTTTATATAATTGATATTTTATATTATAGTTTCCTTCTTAGTAGATCTAATTTCTATGAAACACCAGAAAATAATCCATTGCCATTTAAACTAGGAAATGAGTCTGATGTTCTGGCTGATGGCCTTTAAACAAGACATATATGCCATAAATAAAAGGTTTCTTCTCTCTGAGGCTAGGAAAAAGTGTCACTGTGATGCACACATCTTCACAACCTTTTCAGCTCAGGCATGCCCTATTAGATGTAAACCAAAAGCAAACAGAACAGAAGCATCTACTTTCTTTCTTGAGAGATCATCAAGATGCTTATTTAGTCACTTGAGATATTTCACCTGAAAAGATAAAGATCTCTGCACATTTTTTCAGTTATCTTTCAGTAAATTAGAGGTGAAAGTATTGGTAATGACAAATTTACCCCAGTATAAATCCTGGATCAATCTGAACAGAATCCATGTTGTATTCTTATCTTGTTTAGTTTTTCATCCTATTTTTTATTTAGCTATTTCTGAAATTTCAACATTTAGGCTTCAGAATAAAACAAAGTTCCTTCTCCAAGGAGGAATGACAGGCACATTTTTATATTTATTGTTACTAAGAAGAAACTGTTCCATTTTTCATTATGAAAATAGATCCAGAAATAATTAGGAAGTATGGTAATGATACATGCAAATTGCAGCGCTAACAATTTGTGCAATGTTCCTATTTTATGTCATAGCAAAAAGACTTTGACTTTCAAAGCAAATAAATATAGTATGCTTTCTCGAGTTAGGAGGAAACAACCCAAAAAGATACACTTGGTTATATTCCTAAAACAATAAAAGCAAGGAAAGGTGCCTTACAACTCTCTCAGATTTATTTTTGAGGGACAATCACAGTAATAGACAAGAACAAATCTTCCTGGTCCTCTTCTCTCATTCCCTGGTATTACAGGCTGCCATGTAAATTATTCCTTTTCCATGAAGTGGTGGAGAATGTGCTTTTGCTTTCACATCTTTTGAAAGGTTCCTCATAAATTCTTCATACTACACATCTTTATATTTTTTACCAAAAGCTGGTTCCATCAGGTGGACAACTTCCATTTGACATAAAAACTTATTTGCTCCTTTCCTGATTTACTTATAGAAGAAAAGAAATCAAAACTCTTTAATCTTATATTTTTCTGTACTGAACAAGGTAAGCTGTTTTTATCTTGCAGTTAGGTTCTTTCTGAATGTCTTGTCTTCTCTTCCAGTCCTTCTTGAATATGGGATGAAAATTTTTTTCAGAATCCCAGCAGGAGTCTTTTTAGTGTCTTCTTGATTGTTTGCAGCATTTTCTGGAAATACTGATCTAACATAACTTGCAGTCATTACTTCCTGTTTATAATGACATTGGTGTGGTTGAACCTCACTTTTAACTGCCCCAAGGTCAGTATGATAACACGTGAGAGTCTTAAAACAGAGTAGTAAACCCTGGGAGCCAAGCTCTGGGAGAAGAAATCCTCTGCCATGCACATCTTATGAGTGATGCCCAGAGGATGTGATTCCAATGTGATGGACTGAGCAGGACCACAGCCGTGTGAAGACCCTCTGTATCTAACCTTGGGTGTGAAATGCACAGTTAAGTAAATACCCCAAGATCAGAGATTCAATAAGAAGCACTGAAGAATCAGAAAAGATGTTATGGAAATATTAGCTGGAAAGATGCTTCTTTCATGTGAATTTCTCATATGTAGGCCTGAAATGTACGAAGCAAAATTGTGGTTTAGAGTCACCGTCCCAGGTTTTCCCTCTATCCCTGTCCAAAGTGATAGAGAGAATAAATAAAAATCAGGCCCACACTGTTCACACACTTGAGACCTATCAGGATTGGATTTCTTATCAGCTTTGCTTTTTCTGAACATACATCATTCATATAATTTTTTTTGTCAAATCTGGAGTCCCTGAAGGATTAGTGTTCACTTTTAAAAAACTTACATGGACTCAAATTTGCATTTCCCATTTCACTCTGCCTCTCAGAGTACAATGCATTTCAGACCCATTTGAGTGATATAAATTACATTTAAGAAATAGCTAGTTAGTTATGCTAGAGGCAGACATCTCAAGAAAAGAAAAAAAAGGTGGAGGAAAAATAATTTAGATTTGACTCACTAGCATGTAGTCCCTATATTACAAAGCAGCTGTAATTTTTAAACAGTCTGTAACAATAAAGTCACCCCTACTGAAGTAGTTCAGTTTAATGTCAAATAAAGCGGGGTGAAATAACACTTTTCAGGTTTGTTGAAATGAAAAATTGAAGTGGAGAAATACTATGTAAAGTTGAGTCAAAACATGTTTTTCAGATTGTTCAGCAACAATGCTAAACAAAAACAAATGAAAAATACACTTTGTTGTTAGGTGAACCTGACATGCTTTGCTTTGTGTTGAATTTTTAACCTCTTTGTCTAACCTAAATTTTCTTTTGATTTCAGTGACTGTATGAGACATTTTTCTGAAGTAAGGTCTAGAAATTTCACCTGACCACCAAGCAGTGCCTCCACTTCATCTTCTGAGTTGAGAAGCAGTTCAGAGCATCCAAGTAAGGTTCATCTCAGCCTTGTCAAATACCTTTTCCCCATCTTTTAATGGGCATGAGACCACCTGCTCAAGCAGCATGTGTAACCTGGCTCTCATCCTTAGAACTAGAGAGAAGCCTTTCAAGCTCAACTGCTAACAGTACCACTTACTGAATCTATGATCTTGGGGCATTTACTTAGCTGTGTATTTCAGGCAGTTTGTATTTAAAAGGTTGAGTGCTAGTTACTGTCACTGAGGCCTTGTTCCGGTTGCAAATGAGATTTCCACATTCCCACAAGGAGTTTAACTGCATACTTCAGTTGATTTCAAGGGGAGACCAGGATTTAATTTCTTTAGACACTTTTGAAAATTCTGTCCTACTTAATTATTGTCTGTTCAGCACTTTGAACATGTTAAAAATGTGTATAAATGTGAAGTATTCTTGCTGTTCATGAAACATCCATGCACCAGGTTGAAAGGTATTTATGTGAACTATATAGCAAAGACTTATGAAGAAGTGGTCAGACACTTGGGAGTGAGACATTTTTACAAACAATTCACATACTGAGAAAAAAGTAGAAATCACAATAAATACAGGCTGAGACAAATAGTTCAAGAAGCTCCAATTGTACTCCAAAGCAGTGAGGGTTTAGCTGATATGGGAAAAGTGATCATTTGCACATAATGAAATTCAGCTTTAAGATTGTTTAAAAAAATCAGAGAAGAAAAATCTGAGTTCCTAAATTCCTCTGTAGTGACTAAAAAATGGTTCTTGTTTTTCTCAGAAGTGCGGCATTACCCTCATTTCCCAGGTTTATCATTAGAAGCTATTAAGTGCTCAGCACTGTTGAAAAATCAGGACAACTTTCCAGAAGATTATACAACAGAAGGTTGTGCTGCCATCCAGAGGAAACTTGTCAGGCTTGGGAAATGGGCTGACAGGGCCCTCATGAAGTTCAGCAAGAAGTGCAAAATCCTGCACCTGGGGAAAAATAACCCCAGTCACCAATATATGCTAGAGGCCACCCATTTGAAAAGCAGCCTGGGAGAAAACAGCCCTGGGGTCCTGGTGGAAACCAAGTTGAACGTGAGCCGGCAACAGGTCCTTGAGATAAAGAATCATAGAATGGTTTGGGTTGAAAGGGACCTTAAAGATCATCCAGCCCAACCCCCTTGCCATGGGCAGGGACACCTCCCACCAGGCCAGGTTGACCGAAACTCTGTCAAACCTGGCCTTGAACACTTCCAGGGAGGGGGCATCCACAACTTCCCTGGGCAACCTGTGCCAGTATCTCACCACTCTCACAGTAAAGAATTTCTTCCTAATATCCAGTCTAAATCTACCCTCTTCCAGTTTAAAACCATTCCCCCTCATTCTGTCGCTACCTGCCCTTGTAACGAGTCCCTCCTCAGCTTTCCTATAGGACCCCTTCAGGAACTGGAAGACCACAATAAGGTTCTTCGTGGATCCTTCTCCAGGCTGAATAGCCCCAACTCTCTCATTTGGTCCTCATAAAGGAGGTGCTCTAGCCCTCTGATCATCTTCATGGCCCTCCTATGGACCCATTCCAACGCTGGGGGCCCTGGAACTGGATGCAGTACTCCAGGTGGGGTCTCATAAGAGCAGAGTAGAGGAGCAGGATTACCTCCCTTACCCTACTGGTCACACTTATTTTGATGCAGCCCAGGATGCAGTTGGACTTCAGAGCTGCAAACGCACATTGCCACCTCATTTTGAGTTTTTCGTTGACCAACACCCCCAGGTCCTTCTCCTTGGGACTGCTCTGGAGTCATTCTCTGGCCAGCCTGTATTTGTGCTTGGGATTGCCACTACCCAGGTGCAGGACCTCGCACTTGGCCATGTTGAACTTCATGAGGTTGGACAAGGCCAAGAAGGTGAATAGAATCCTGGGCTGCATCAGGCAAAGTATTTTTTTTCTTAACTGCATAATGGATTTAACCATTTTTTCTTTCACCTCTTTGCTTATCAGGGTCTTTTTTAACCGTATTTTGAAAATATTAATCTAGGTAAGAAGTCCATGCTTGCTCTTAGTTTTGGAATATATATCTCTTACTGAGAATCTTAAGAAAGAGAAATATGAGTTAATAGACTCTTTGTGAAATGATAGAGCAATACTCAACTAGGATTATTCCAGCAGCTGTTAGATGTCAGTATTGTTCCATGGAAGTCCTATTGGAAGTAGATTTCTTCGGCTGTAAGCAAGATAGCTCTTCAACTGTGAAGTTTGAAAGAGCTAGCTGTTGGTGTTCAGCACCTCATCTATTAACAAGAGACTTTAAATTACATACTCAGTGGAGCAGTAATCATTAGAGCAGACTCAAGATGCACAATAGAGATTTAATTTCATTGGAACTGTTCCTAATGAAATTCTGTGTGGTGCAGAGTATTTGAATTATGTTTTGGGTGGGCCAAATAAGAGGTATAAGGAAAAAAGTAATGCTGTCTAAAAATATTCATTAAGATCTCTTTCAAAAATTAAAATCAGGTATGATATGTAGGCTAAGCAGTCTGATTTTTTTTCAACATCTTAATGTATTTAACCTTTATGTTTCTTTCATGTATTTGATTTTCTACTGCCTGTATATAATGAAATCTTTTTTTTTCTAAGCTTTGAACACTGCTGCATAATACCCTGGGGAGTTCTCAGAGGTTATTAAATCCATTGCTTTGTCAGAAGTTACTAGAGGCTACACTAACTCTCCTCTGTTTGGAAAGCTGCTATAATATTTCTGGTCCTCAGCAATGAATAATGTGATTAGTACCTTAGGGAATACAAACAAAAACATTAGCAAAGTACATTTTCCAATATTTAAGAGGATAAGCCAATCCTCAAAACTGAAGTTGCATGTTCTTGAACACTGTCTAATAACATTAACCTGAAATCACTTGATTTAATTGCCCTGTTAAGCAGTTTATTGCATTACTTATGGGATAATAGAATGAGTTCAAAGTAGGTTCATTGCATTATCTTATAAACAATGTAGCACATCATTAAACAGAATGATAGAAATCAACGTATTATATAAGAAACAATTATGAAGGCTCATGTAAAGCCACTAATGTGAATAGTAGAAAGACCTCACTGTGGCAAGGGAAAAAGGCCTTTGTGAGGATAAAAAGACAAAGGAATGTCAAACTATAATTTCCCAGAATCAGATTAGAAGCCCAATTCTCTAATTTCCCTCTAGTGCGATATGCTGCCTTTAAGTCTTCACCCAAAATTATACTGAAATCTCTTGCTTGGCGTATGGATAATAATTGCAAACATGGTATCTTGCTTGTTCTGTTCTTAGTGCATTTAGCACAGATGTGTGACAATCTTTCAGGCATCTAGCTGGCAAACTTGTGATGATCTATTTTGACTTGTGTGTCCAAAGGGACTGCAAATAGAAACACTCAGGAAAGCCCAAAGAGAGAGGACAGCTGATCTAATTTACTCTGGAAGAAGTAATTTCATGTTGTCTGAGAGAATTGACAGTGCAGAGATATATACTGGCTTATTACTACCTTAGATTCCCTCAGCCTGGTGTATTTGCCCTTTCTTGCCATGACATCTTTACACTCCTTTTGCTACAGCTACAGGAATTTATGTGCATGTGAATGAATGAAGGGTCTAATTTTATTTTCCATCCCTTCAGAAATAAGAATAGACCAAAGTAGTGAAATATTCTTCCAGAGATTAGATCCCAAGTGATACTGGTTCAGTAATCCTAACAGATCTGCAAAGTATTTGCCTGCTGAGCTTCAGAGCCTGAAGGTGATGGAGGGAGCGAGTCCAGGAGGTGTCAGACCCCGCTTGCTGAATGCCAGTTGTGTATTAGGAACATTTCATGCTGCACCTTTCAAGAACTGCTGCCATGCTGCCCATCTCACTCACACTGTGTGCACTGGCATTTCCGTGTACAATCAAGGAGGGTTAATTAATCAAAGAAATTTTCAGAGTGGGGAACTAGCAGAAAAGTGAGTAGCTCCATATATCTGTCTCTTTCCTGGTTTTCAACTCAATGAAGCAATGCAGAAAGTTCAGGGTCTAACCTGGGTAAAGACCATTTTTGTCTGCAAAAGTGAAGTCCTGAATATGAAAAATGGTAGCAGAGAGTTGCTGCCTCATGGCTTGCCATGGAAACATAGGCTGGCTTCCTCCCAGCAAACTATACATTTATTCTCTCAGAGCTTGTAGACATATTTCAAGAAATGATAATAAAACTTCCCTCTAATACAAGGGGCTTTTTAGTAGAAAATTTTTAGGTGGAAGGAACAAACACCAATCAAAAAGATTTGACCATAAATAATTAAGATCCAACTCTAAAAACCTCTGTTCTCTGAGCTCTTGTTATCTGCAGTGGGAGGACACAGGGACCAGACACCCTTCATGTAGTTACAAAGATGTGTAAATGCCTTTGCTCTCTGGGAATAAGGCATCAAAGATTTTTAATATCTGGACTTCAGTCTCCAATACACTCATTAAACATTTTTAAGTTAGCTATTGTCATTTTTTACATCTTCTCTAAACATTGAATTATAACCTTGTCTAAGCAGTACCAGATTCTTGACTGATGGAGAATAAAACTTCAGGACAGGTATTTACTCACACATTGGCTTTAATTTTTGGTTTTAGAGGAAGAACTGTGATTTACACAATCTAAAACTAAAGGAAAACCAGACTTTGCTGCAGAACATGTTTAGCCCTTGACCATGTAATTCATGGGTAAAAAGGTTTGTTGTATTTCCTAGCCAGCAATGGTTATGAAACTTTTCTGGCTTCCGGCTTAGCACAGAAAAGCCATTGCAATTACTCCTAGGAGCTACGCAGGGAAAGTTTTTTGACTGAAGAAGCCAGAGCGAAGGCAACAGGATGGAACCTGTTCTATTTGTCATTTCAGGAGCAATATTTGAGGCTGCTATCTGTTGTTTACAAGCCAGGGAACTGTGAACCTTGCTGGAAGTGACTGTAACCCAAATGCCTAGGTGCTATACAGTCAGTTCACACAAAAGATAGAGGGTGAGTTACACAACGGCTCAATCTTTATATCAAAGAATTCAGATCAAAAATGTGGCTGACAAATGGTAAAAGTGATAGGGAAAGCAATCACAAAGGTTCAGTAGGGAAGCAGAAAGGTCTTAGGGAACTGAAATTCCTCTTTCAGTCTGCTCTTTGGAAGAACGGCAATGCAGGAGCACCAGAACCAGAGAGAAAGGAAGGTGAGAGAGCACTGTGCCATGGAGTTGGCACTGGCAAATAATCTGAACATAGATCCTAAAATTGATGTTGGTCATGACAGCGAGTTAGTCATGGCTAAATGAAGCCATTTTATAGAAATCACTGTATGGGCATGGATTTGCTAATAAGAAGATATTGTGATTTAACATCATTGCATTTGTACAGTTCTATAGCTTCTCATAAACATGTGGGCAATGTTGCTTTAAAAACAAAAGTATCTTTCAAAAAGTGAGATTATGACCCTCAATATAAGAACAAGATTGTATTTTGTAGTGTCCGAATGGTCCTTCGTTATAACTGCTTCATCACAGTTTTTGTAGGCTGCCATATCAGATGCCCTAAGTCTTATTACTCTCAACTACCCTTTCTAGCTTAGCTCTGGAGTTTGACATGCCAAGGTAAGGGAAATCATTTTTTATGCCAAGAGAGAGCAAAAAGTGATACAGAAGTTCATTATATCTACCCACTGCTCTGCTGCCCTCCAGTCCTGAAAGGAAATTTGATAAAAATGACAGATCTTTGGTGCAGAACATTTCTCTGCTCTCCATCAATAGCAGAGGAAGCTGAAGTGTTGTGATAGGTTATTTTTCTGTTTTACATTTTTGTTCATAATAACAAACATTTAGAACAAAAAAATATGTAAAAGTGGGCATTTAACCTATGCAAAACAAAATGATACCATACTACTTTTTATGACTGCTGGAAAGTCAGCTTTAACAGCTGCCTGAAAATTAACTTTGTGATCTCTCTGAATGACCTCCCTTCCACCCCTCAGCATGGGGAGATATCTGCAATTTATCTGCACATTTGGTTTCACTCCTGTGGGAACTCATGTTCAACTCAAACATATCCTTGAATTTCTAACTTGCATCTAGTATTGGATCAAATTTTAGCTTAGGATGACCGAACACCTTAAAACCACCAGCTTGAATCTAAGTCAAGCTGAGCACAGACAGAATGGAGAGTTTGCCTCTGAGGGAGGGATTCATCTTGCCCATCTTTAGGAGCCTGACAGTTAGTCCTTAAGTCTGAAAATGTCTTTTCCTCTAGACTCAGTGGGGAAAAAGGCATCTGCAAATACTGATTCATCCATCCTAAGGCAAGTACTGAATACATGAGAAAAATTTCCACCTGAAATGCCTATTTTTCTTCTGTTGCTGCAGAAGAATCCTAGTTAAGCCTCAGTGACTACACTTAGGGCAACTGAAGGTAGGGGAGAGGAAGAACCCATTTATTTCTGTTGTGTTGAAGGCATTCAAGCTTCAGTTCTGTTGTCATCTCTTATAACACAAAAGATTCGATTCAGACTCTCCCTATGAAAAAGTATGTGGCAGTGCGATGTGGGAAAAAGGCAGGCTGGTTTCATTCCCTGTATGGCTTTATAGCTGATACTGCATCAAAGCCGATAATGCACATAGCAAATCCCAGAATCATGTTTTTACAATCTCATTTGGATTATAATATTTATGGAAACTCATTCAGAGCCAGTTTGGTCAGCCCACTCACATGCCTGCCAGTTTCAAACTCGTGGGCTGGGGTAGCCCATGTCAACGGCATAACACAGGATCAGTGTGTGAAGGATGCAGCCAAGAGCAGCTGGGAGCAGCCTCCCAAAGGGCTGAGGGGTTTTCATTCTCTGCGATACTTTTGCATTACTATTACTGCACAATACTGTGAGAATTAGACTTGTGGTAGCTCGTTGTCAATCTTCTCTAAGAATTTTTAAGCATTTTGGCTAATTTCCATCGAAGTTCTCAGAGAGGTGAAGGTCTCAGGATTATTAAGCTCCTGTAAGGTTTATGACTGTAGGAAACTGTGAAGAGTAGAGAGGCAGTATTTAGAGGTCAGGTACCTTCCACACTGCTTGGCAGCAGCAGACTAGCCAGTCCTCTCATGTAGGTGACAGTCAGCACGTGCACTGCTCCGATCACGTCAGAAAACAGGCTGCGGCTTGCTCAGCTGACAAGCTGGGAGAACAGGTTTCATGAACATGGGAAAATTTGGGACTGCTGTGATGGAAGAAACTTGAAGATGAGGAAGAAAGCTGGAGCTGTTGTAAGGGTAGAGGAGGCACTTGAAATGTTGACAAGACTCATTGCTTTTTCTTCTTGTGAAACACCTTTAGGGAAGTGTTTAATGAAGAGGATTCATTGAGCAGAATAAAGCATCTGCCAGTGGCATTTGCCTGAGAGATGGGTATAGTGTGAGCAAAAAAAAAATCTCTGCATCATAGGTGTTTTCCATAAAAGATCATCTCTCATGGTGAGAGTTGCACAGCCTTACTCACCAAAGCCACCATTTGTGGGCTATAAATGTTTATGAGGGCATTCAGCGTGAGGAAACTGATTGGTTTCACATATACTACACATAGGACCATCAGATGATAGCTTTTATTTACTACTTCAATAAAGTAACCTTAAACAAAATATCCTGATCTCCTGTGACTAATCTACTCTGCTTTGTATCTACCTCTGAGATTTATCCTCTGAACAGATTTATAGCTTTATTTAGCCACAGTTTCAAGAGTCATCTATCCTGATCCTGCAATGGAGGTAAATGGCATCTCCTCCATTCTCTTACAATGGATGCTGGAAGTGTGTGGTGTGTATGATGTGATCCTGTTAAGCTTCAAATAGAGCCATGCCACTGTTTAGAAATCAGTAGTGCAACAGACTGCTACTCACATTTCTTTTTTCCTCTGAATGTAAAGGATACATGAGGTTAGTAGGTGGACATGTTCAGGCTATTCCATAGTCTGAAAAATTAAACATCAGGAAAAAAGGGTACTATGCACATATATATAAATATAGATGATCCATATATGCGTGGCAAGTCCAAAACTTCTAGGATCTATCAGATTCTCTGTACCTGTGATACATGGAGGATTTGGACATAGCAGGAAGTCTGATGCAGGACATATCATGGTTTTTTTCAGATTTACCCATATTGGAAATCCTGACATTATGTTACTAAAATGTCAAATTCTCAGTTGGAGAACAGATGCTACCCTGATCATTAAAAATATTCTTATTTTAAGAGAGTAGATGTTAATGTGGTCACTGAACAGGCAAGTATACCTTGCCTACTCCCATTCCTATAGTCATTCAGATTGGAAATCCTTTTATGGAAAGACCTTGTGAGCCAGGAGGCTTTCCCTCCTTGTCTTTACCCTTTCCCCCTTGTCATTACCTCCCTTCATAAAAGCCCCCTATGTTCAGAAGAAAGGCACTGAAGCAAGAAACGCATGACATACTTTCTTTTGAAAGAGTTTGCTGTTTTTGCTGTTTTAACTTTAGTTGCAAACTTCCTTTGGAGAGTTCTTCTGTGAAAATGATATTAAATTCATAGGGAAGGCTGGCCTCATAGAGGCTAATAGCAAAGTGCCCGTTACTAGAGTGAGGCAAAGACTTTACTGTCTGTAGTAATAGTCAAAATCTCTGTAGTGACACTTTTACAGCTCAAAAAGATATGGACTATTAGTGTCCTATATTTTAGCACTGATTTAAAAACAGTAGCATTGGTCTTAGTTTGCTTCTTTGAAGTCAGTGATTTGACTTTGACTTTGCCAATGAGGAATACTCTGGAAAGGTCTAATATGTTCCCAAAGAAGGAAAATTCTAGTAGCAGCAGGTTAAAAAGTAACAGCAACATTGAGCCTGAGCAACTCACGTTGGCTTTGAAATTGCTCTGCTATTGTCTGGAAGGAAATAATCAGACAAATACAACAGTTTTCCTTTTTATTTATTTATTTATTTTCATTTTTAGAGCACAATTTCATTACTTGAATCAGGCTTCTATTGTCTGGTTTTAGCCTCCATATTGGGCAAGACATATTAAATAAAATTTTCAAAGCATTAAAGGCTAACAGAATAGTATGGTTGTTAGAGCATCCAAAAATCAAACAATTGTAAATAGAAAAAAATTGCCATCAGATTCTACTGTTTCATTTTCATGCAAATATGCTGGAGGATTTCAGAGCAACTTTTCATGAGATCAGTGTGTAAGAGATGCCATACTGGGTCAGACAATTTTTCTAGCTGTATCTCGTCTCAGACAGTGGTCAGCAATGGATGCTTAGGAGAATAATATGAGGATATTAACTCATTATACTGAAATGTCTGAAGCTGTCTTATCTGGTTGTCATATAATAAGGCTATGGAAGCTGCTCCTGAGCTGCTATTTTGTACAGCTTGAAATAGTAATATAAAGCAATACTTATTTCAGCTTGCAGTAACTGAGTTGCAGTTCTCAAGAAGAGCCCAGGGCAAATGCCTTTGAAGAACACTCCAGCACTGGGACAGCTTGAGCAGTGGGAGACAGTGAACCCCTCAGTCCTTCAAACCTGCCTTTTCAGTATGCTAAAACCTGGGCAAACTTGTAGTGATCCTTCACTGACAGATGCCCTGCCAGCTCCTGGGAGCCATAGCCACCCTGGGCTGGAGACTATGGATGGAGCTGCAACGTGTCAGTTCAAGCTTTTATCAACACAAAAGCCCTGCTTTTTCATCATATAATAATTTCAAGGGAATATTGGTTTACAGTCTACCTGAATACATTGAGGATTGAATGCCAGAGTTTAACTTTAGAGGAGATAGAGCTGTATTAGCCTCAGGGAGGCCAAGGTAAAGGGAAAAACAAATTGGAATAAGATAGTGCCAGTAGTTTTTTTATTATTCTTTGTGAGCAGGGATGGAATTATGCAACATGTCCATGCACTAAAAGCCAATGAATATTTTTTCTAAAGAGCATCTTTGATCTAAATTCTACCTTTCTACATTTTACAGGAGATAAACTTGCTACATTTCTACAATTTGTGCCAGCCAGTACAAATAAAGCCCCTTACAAGCCTTAATGAATTAAGCTTTTTGCATTTCAGCATGAAGAGGAAGATGACAGAGGAAAATTAGCATAGTTACATAAATGAAGTACCTCTGTGAATGTTGCACTGGGCATTTTAACAGGCAGCAGAGGTGAAAAATTATATTTTTCAGCATTTATGGTGGTCATAGTCTGGATTCTGTGGAAAAAAAATATAAAAGTGGAGATTATATCAAAGGCACTAAATAGAGAAATCTCCTTTGTCATGTGTATGTTAGATGCTATGTTGGAGAAACTATGCTTAAAGCAAAAGCAGCAAATTGGAAAATTACTTGATATCTGAAAAAAAAAAATCATATTATCACTGGAAGAGTGAAACTGAGCCTTCCACAGAACAGTCAGTTTCTTTATCCAGTTCACTGGCTTATGAAAAACTGATACATAAGCTTCATAATAGTCTTAATATTTTTGAGGTTGCCTGATCTCACATGGTTTGTGCAGGAAGACATCAGAGTAGGAGCTTATATTGGCCAACACTGCTCCCATCCACAAAGCCCAAATGAAAAGGGCTTTGGAGGCAGTAGGCAAGTTGATTAATCTCCCTTTTAATTTGCAAACAGGGAATGGGGTAATTTGCTGTTTCTAATGATAATCAATAAACTATTCTGCACCAGCCCTGCTAATACAACCACATATCATATCATAGAATCATAGAATCATAAAATGGTTCAGGTTGGAAGGGACCTTAAAGATCATCCAGTCCAACCCCTGCCATGAGCAGGGACACCTCCCACCAGACCAGGTTGCTCAAAGCACTGTCCAACCTGGCCTGGAGGGGGCATACACGACTTCCCTGGGCAACCTGTGCCAGTGTCTCACAACCCTCGCTGTAAAGAATTTCCTCCTAATATCTAGTTTAAATCTCTCATCTTCCAGTTTAAAACCATTCTCCCTTGTTCTGTCGCTACCTGCCTTTGTAAAAAATCCCTCCCCAGCTTTCCTGTAGGACCCCTTCAAGAACCAGAAGACTGCAATAAGGTCCCGCCACAACCTTCTCTTCTCCGGGCTGAACGGCCCCAACTCTTTCAGTCAGTCCTCGCAGGGGAGGTCCTGTGAGCATTTGGGTACACAGCTCATCATGAGCAAGAAATTCTTGTGGATACAACCTTTTTCCCCATATTCCCTAACCCAGATGAGCTGTTGAAATGCTGCATTTCTCCTGTGCTTTCTTCCAACTCCTGTTGGTCACGCAGAGGGATGCAGGAGCTGGGTAACAAACTTTGAGAATGTCAGCTGTGAAATGAAGGGTAGAGAGCAGGGATTGCTTCATGCTATTTATTTCCTCTACTTTTTTTTTTTTTCTTTTTAAATGTTTGCTTTCACACCATGACTGTAGCTCTGTAGCATGTGCAGAGTGAGATAATTGAACATCTTGACCTTTCACAAGCTTTTGTATAATGAATATTTTTATATGTGCGAAGATAAATTAATATGCACACAGACATGTGTGTGCATGTAGTTAAATGCATGTGTGTAGACCCATTCACATATATAAGTACCTAAAAGCATGATGGGAAAGAGCTGTCTTGTCCCACTGCATCAGAAACTCCAGTCATAGAAAATCACTGACGTAGATATAAATACATATAGACACTGCTCAATGTTAAGTCCCTGATAAGTCCCTGTTAAGTCCCTGTCACCCAGTGACTGGATAATTCATGTGCATAAATCAAAGAATTAGCATAGACAAGCAGCAAATCTGCTGTACATGCAGGTAGCTGTCGGTTTTTTCTTGTCTGGTAGTAACATAGATTATCCAGAACCTCTAGAAGGAAATGGTTTCAAAGTTTTATGTGAGAAAAGGACTGTTATCCCACATATTCATTCCAAGCTTATCCTATGGGCTTTCTAAAGGCTTCTTGGTTTTATCAACAGTAACATGTGCAGCTGTATAAACCTGTATTAGTGGGTTCCTTGTTAGCCCACAACAGCTCCATTTTTAAATGATCCCTACTTCCTCAGGAAGTGCATTTGAAACTAACGTACTTAAAAATTTACTTCAAATGGGAAAAAAAGATGTTTCTGTGGTAAAACAATGGTGCAAGAAGAGGCTTTGTCTTCATATTTTTGCACATGCTCAAAATTTTGGGGCTGGATCCCATTAGATGATCAACTGGGAGCTGATACAGACTAATGGTTTCCATCAGTACAGCTCTCCTGGCTCCACAGGAATCTGCTCCCTGGAGCTTCAGGTAAAACATTTACAGATTCAGACAGACAGGACACATTGGAAAATTACCTCTTAATTCTAAAACAAAAAAAGTAAATCCTGTGAATGTTTCATTTCAGGAAAGCACTATTCCTGTTTTCAGGAGCACATTTTGTTTCTGGATATCTCCCCATGTTGCCCAAGTAATAAATATTTTTTCAGGGAAGAAAATTCTCTTTCACCTTCACCATTCCCTAGAATTTCTACATGACATGAAGAGCAAAAGCATCGCAAGAGACTGGACGGTCTGAAAAACCCTGGCTACTTCCGCTAGGAGAGAGTCTGATGTGGAGAAAATCAGACCCTTTCCCACTTCTGCCCACATCTGCTCTGTGAATCTCAGGGGATTTTGAAACATATGGAATTTTTTCAACAACTTTTTTCATCTCATGCTTGTTGCTATTCTGCTCACTATAACATGGAGATGACACACTTTTTTAAACTGTTGAGAACAGCACTGCAGATGTCAAGACAGTCTATAAAATGCGAAATGAACATCTTTTTTCAGTGAAAATCAATGTACAAGTGTGGGTTTTGGGACAGGAATTGTGCACAAGTTTTGTATGTGGTAGAGAAAGGGGCAGACAAGAGTTGAGAAAAGGGGGAGAAATTTGTGAGGCAAGCCTTTAGCAGTCAGATTTCAGGAGAAAAGAAAATGGGTTACCCTATCATGTCTGCAAGTGCATGCTCATTTTAATGGGAGCTATGCACATGTCAGTCACAATATGGCCAGGTGCTTTTGGCTATACCTTAAGTAAACTTGGACTTTGCTTGAAGTTAGAAATGTCTGGGCAGATAGATAGTTCATAGTCCTCTCTCTGTTGAAGTCTATAGGATGTCATCAGACTTTGAGACCAGAAAGGAACATGAGAACATCTAAGAACCTCTGGTTGTCCCATTTTAAGTCCCATGGTTTTTGTTGAATTTTTTTGTTTGGATGTTTTGAACGAGTTAATGTCTTTTTGAGGAGAAACCAGTCCCGATTTTACTTTTTGCAGTGGTAACCATATACAATCTTAGGTAAAATGTGTCTGTGATTCTGAAGACATGTGTTTTCTAGCTACCTGCTTTAGATCTTGGCTGCTATCTTCCAGGCCAGTGATGTCTTCTGATATTATGTATTCCTGAGCTTCTCCTTTGAAGATCCAGAGTTCATGAGACATGGTAAGAATTAAAAATTTGGCTTGGGGACAGAGAGAGGGAAG
Source organism: Mesitornis unicolor (assembly GCF_000695765.1). Lineage (NCBI taxonomy): Eukaryota > Metazoa > Chordata > Aves > Mesitornithiformes > Mesitornithidae > Mesitornis > Mesitornis unicolor. Next base: position 26,768 of record NW_010196166.1, read on the forward strand.
AATTTGGCTTGGCTTCTGGGAGTTCCAGGATATGCAGAGAAGGGTACATTGAACTTTTTCTTGCAAAATTTTGGTTACACAATTAAAATTTAGCAACATCAGAGTGTGTTATGAATTGTGTTATATTGTCTCATAATACACAACATAATAACATTTTTAAAATATTTTTGACATTTCTGAAACATTTTTATTTTTCAATTGGAAATGCATTTTTTTTCAGGATTTCCCACTGTTTTGCTTCAGAAAATTCAAAAATTTGAAATCAAAGTAACAATCTTAGATTTTTGTGATTTAAAGTAATTTCACCTAGAGTGGACAACTGTGAGTTTTGTTAGGCTGGTTGTTTTACTTCAGTGTCTGTCCTGGTTATGAGCTAAATAGAAAAGATTTTTCTATTTAGTGATTTTTACTTTTCAACTCAGTCTCTTTTAAGTGGCTGAACTTGCTGAAACTAGCAGGGTGTTTTTCCCAGACAGTGCTGCTAGAAGATATGCTCAAAGTCAGTTGTCTCATCATGGGTGCCGTGTCTGTGCCTACGGGGGTGAGGAAGCTGACCCAAAACTGTCCAATGAGGTATTCCATCCCACATACATCATACTTGGTGTAAAAGCTGAGGGATCACAAGGGTCTCGACCCTTCTTCCATCTTGGAGCCCTTCCATCTCAGACCCTTCCGTCCATCTTGATCCTGCAGAGGCCAAGGTCTGAGCCGAACCCTGTGTTGAGGTCCATGTGAGGAACGGACTACAGCACACCAATATGATGCTCTGATAGCCACTTTAATACACAAAGTGTAGGTTTTTTATACATTCTTGAATTCCGTACACGCATTCATCTAACTCCTAATTGGTTGCATGCATTCTGCACGTGCTGTTCACGCTGGCTAAGCTAATATATGATTCGTTAAAGCTATGCTGTACAACTCCATCTCCATTCTGTTTTGCTGTGCTTAGTTCTTTCTTTGACTTCTTGCTTCACTGCCAAGTTTCTCTTTTCAAGCGCTCAAGGTTGCTTCCGTATCACGGCTGCATGCCTCCCGTCATGTACCCATACCCTGATCTTGACTACCCTTTTTGTGCTTTGTCCTACTTTGGCCAACTGAGGCAGTTACAGTGTTTCTACAGCCCAGGCCTCTACACCCTGCTAGTTTGTCTGCCTCTGATCCTAATTTGTGTTCTGCATCCTGCTCCCACCTGCTGCTGAGTTTGGTCTGGGACTTTTCCAGTGCCCAGCTCTGCAGAGCCTCTGGTGAAGTATACGTCATTGGGGGGAGGGTGGAGGGAGGATTTTATATTGGTTTTGTGTATATTTGTACATATCTGTATATATTTCATTTTTTTCCTATTTACATTATTATCCTGTAGTATTAGTATTATTGTTTTATTAAAACTGTTAATTTTATTTTCCAACCTGTAAAGTCTCTCTCCCTTATTCTCTTTTCTCTTCCCTTCTGGGGAGGGGAGAGGGTTTTAATAGAAAATGTCTGCCGGGGATTTAGTGGCCCGCCCAGCCCTAAACCACGACAGTGTCATGGATATAATTTATTTGCCCAGGATATAATGTATATAATATCTTTGCCTCTTTACTCTATGGAAAGAGTAAGATTGTAGAGTGCTGAACTGCCCTCTCATAAACATGCCCCTACACCACTGGTTATAGAGGGACTCTAAAGCAGTTACATGTCTAACATTATCTGTCTCAAAGGTCTAAGGTTAGGTGAGATGATGCTAATCTAAAAGTGCCTGTGATCAGATGTGTACACCTCGCTCCTCTTTGAGTTGGTGAGGCAGTCAGTAGCTGCATGTTGGAGGTGATACAGTCGCATTACCATGGGCTGTTTCCAGTCTAATGAGCCTTCCTTTCAGTAGGGTTTATTAGCTGGGCCCCACTAATGGGTTTGGATAGGAGCTTGCTCACATCTGGCTATCTCTATGACAGCAGAAAAGGTTTCCCTTCCTGCCCAAGACACTTTTGGGTGTCTTTCCAAAATCCATTTATTATTATTTTGTCCAGTTCATTAATTTAGCCACATTTATTATTTGTCTCTGCTTTTTTGTTTTTGATGTTTCATTTAGTTGTTTACACATTTACTTAAAATAAATGCAAGGTTCTCTCCAAATGGCAGAAACGTTCTTAGAGAAAAACCTGTAACAGAGGGAGTGATGGGTAGAACTGACACTTCAAATTACACATCTCTCACTAATGTGGGCTCTGTTTGAGGATGTGCTTTGTTTGAATGGGGAGCCTGAACTAGAAGTACCATAAGTAGTAACTAGGTGACGCATAAGTGACAACTTTTACACTCTTCCCAAACTCATTTGCTTTGAATCAGCTCAGACCATTTAAAAAATGCAGCAAGTTCCTGTGAGTCAAAAGACTATGCTGACAGCAAACCCACGAGGAATGCTGATTAGGGCATAAAATGTCTCAGAATTAGCCCAGCTTTCTAATGCTCTTGTGTTCAGGGCAGGCAGAGTAGAATAGTGGCTTCCACAAACCATCAGGACCATTCCTAGAGATGGATAGGCTGGGGACATGTGTTGCGGTTCCAGTAGCCACTAACTTCTTTAATTTAATTAATTAGATGAACATTTACAGTGGTGAGTTAAAAGCACTGCAGCTTTTCGAGGATGCTTACTATCCAAGCATTACTTTTAAATCAGTAACAGAAAAAGCCAGATTTTTCAGTATAATGCCATTTCAAAAAAGTGAAACCTTTTTGACCTAAAGTAATCATAAAGAAAGAAAGAAGATAATCCTTAAATGACTTAGAAGAGGTGCTAAAATGGAGTTTTTATGATAGGAGAGAAAGTGGACTGTATTAATCTCACTGTTAGTCCTTTATCTTTAAAAATCAATGCAGATTGCATCTTTCCTTTGACTAGAAAGGCTGCAGCTGCAGTTCTGCATTTGATTCAGCCAGCAGTAATACTGCCCTCAGCAGAGGGCATGTGATGCCTACTTAGCTATCATCAACAAAAGCAGTAGGATGATCATTTGATGTTCACAGAATTTCCTGGAAACCATACTCTACAAATCATTAATAGACATATTCCTTCCTCAGGTCGACACATCTCTGGAATTGGTTTTTAACAGAACCCGTCCAGATGCACCTAATAGCAAAATGTGACCTCCTTTCATCATTTTTTTTCCATTTAATGTTGTAAGAATAATATGAGAAAAGGAGGTTAAGAGATGACTTGATCACATTTGTAAGTATCTACACAGAGAGACAACTTCTGACAGTGAAGGCTCTTTAGTCTGCCAGACAAATGGATGGTACAGTTCAGTGGCTGAAAGTTGAAACTCAGCAGAATGAAACTGGAAATGCACTGTAAAAGTTTAGCACCAAAGGTTTAGACAACATGCCCAAGATACATTTTCCATCACTTGATACCTCTGACCCAAGAAAAGCCTTTGAGTCTTTCTAAGACGTGTTTCAGGTCAGCCAGAAATTGCTTGGACCATTACAGGGATTAGTGGGTACAATTCCATGTCCTATGTTAGGCAGAAGATTCATATAGATACTTATGTTGTCCTCAAGATCTTAACCATCAAGATTTGTGTTTATCGACTGTTTCCATTGCTGTGGCTACATAACATTAAATGTTATACATTCCTGTTCTCAAATATCCAGGGTACTAGCACTGCAATCACACAGGCGAAATAAGCAGCCTGCCCAGGATAGAGGCAATGCCTTTTCCTTGATCAGTAACTCAGTTCTTGTGGGTTCTGATCTCATAAGAGCACAACAGACCATCCCTACTGTTCTCCTTCCTCCTTACAACTTTATTTTTGCATTGGAATTGCCTAACTATCAATGACATTGCCAACGAATATGGAAGAAAGGAAGAGAAGTCTTTGCAGTACTACAATCTTTTTATTCTGCATGAGAAGTCATCTTTTGTATATGTGAAGCAAGAAACTTAGTAAGTTTGCAAACACCTGAGACACAATGGAAGCATTCAAGTTATCTGCAAGCTTGCATACAGATTTAAAAATCTTTTAAAGATGATATTGTGGGGGATGTCGTACAGTATCTTAATTACATTTATCTTCAAATTATTTGATCCTATTCTTCTGAAATCATACTCTGTTGGATAGAATCGAGAATTGAGGATCAGCTCAGGAATCAGCTGAGGAATCACTTGATAAAATGTAGATATATCTATCTTCAGTAGTTCTAGCAGGCTTTCTTCATAAGTCAGTGAAATGAAATAGTTGCTTTGAGACATGATTCATCTTCTATCATCTCTGTAGAAAACGGTTCAGACAGACTCTACACTAAATGTGTTTCTATTTTCCCAATGTTTATATAATTATAGAAGGAACCATTCTGACAAGTAGACGTTGATGTCGAAATTCAGATGAGATGGATTCCAACATTCCAGTACAAATTGCATGGGCATCATAATTTAGATTAATTTTGGCTTTCAGAAAAAAAATTAGGTCTCTCCTCATTTCATTTAATTCATCCTTATTCAGAGGTTTGACCTTCTTGAGAATCAGAGGAGAAGAGAAGATGGGAAATTCTCCTAAACTTACTTAAACTTTCTGATATCACCAACTGCAAAATGCAAAAATAGTGTTACAGCAAAGGTTATTTGAGCAATAATCAAGAGGCTAATATACTTTTATTGTGTGCTGTGGAACTAACACAAAGACCACCAAAAGCAAAAGGAAACTTCAAAGTTTGAACTATAATTTCTATTATCATCTCCTGAAATAACTGAAAAAGAAAAAAGGATAGTAAACTGCAAAAGAATGATAGCTAATTTAGGATTCTTGAAGTTTTCTAATGTTCTAAGCTAAGTAGTTTTCATCATTCGTTTCCTTAATTTTCTTCTTCCAATTTCTGCCCATTTAACAAAAAAAATCAATAACTGCACTTGTTTAGAAAGATTAAGGAAATTCTTGAGTCCTTCTGGCTTATTGGATTGCTCTGCTAAAGAGAATAAATGGACTATAGAGTGGTAACTTAGTTACAATTGTTATTTATGGAAGCTTCTGATTCACTCTAATTAACTTGTCAGTAAGGCAGAGAAACAGTGCGCACAATTTCAAGATGCTATGTATGGAAAGCAAAACTTGTAGGAAAAGCAGCTTGATAAACTATTGCCTTTCTGTAAAAGAGTAGATGGATGTATCACTAACTGGCTTTATAATGAATGTTCACATAAGCACTCAGTTAAAGTTTCATATGGAAATATAACTATGGCACCATTTTTAGTTTTGACCATTTCGTTTTGTTATTTCATGTGTGCAGCATAGCATTTCTGCAATAATGTATACTTACCTGTAATGGTCTACTCTGAGGCATAAATCCTGCTGGAATAATGAGCAATATTTAGAAATGTCACCTGAATTCAGCTCAGGCTTGGGTGCAAGCTGGTAAGAGTTAATAGTTTTGACCAGCAGGTCCTCTGGAGCAGATCACTCCTCTCTGCCTCAGCTGAACATACATGGGGAGCTTCAAGATGCATGGCCAAACTCTCATCAATGCCTCATTCTGCTACACACTTCTCCTTGTATGGAAGGGTACAAATCAAAGCTGGTCTTCTCTTCTTCCTCTAGCAATGCTGGTAGCCTTTGTATGGGCTGAAGGGGAAGCTTATTTTTTGGGCAAAAGTCCTTAGTACTGATCAAAGCCCCTGAGCAGTGCTCCTCATTAATGCTGTAGCTACCAGTAAGCCCTAGACAGGAATGGCCCAAGTTCATTGAGATAAGAAATTTCAGCAAAGTATATAACTATAGTATGGAAATTTAAAAAAAAAAACACCTCCCAGTATGGGGATGCTTAGGTGTTATAAGTTATTTCCAAACTGGAAAGGGCATCATTGTGAAGTGACAAAAAGTGAGACAGAGCCATTTATCTCTCAATTGGACTACATAGCTTGATACCATCCAAAGAACCTGGACCTTGAACAGTGACAGGGTAATCAGAGGTAGCAGAGAGTGGAAATTTCTTTCCAGCTTAACTACATTATAATGGAGAAGAATGATAATGGCCTGGAGAAGAGAAGGCTCAGCGAAGACCTTATAGCGACCTTTCAGCACCTGAAAGGTGCCTATAAGAAATCTGGGGAAGGGCTGTTCACTAGGTCATGAAGCGATAGGATGAGGGGTAATGGTTTTAAACTGAAAAAGGGTAGATTTAGGTTGTATATTAGGAAAACGTTCTTCAATATGAGGGTGGTAGATCACTGGCACAGGTTGCCCAGAGAGGTTGTGGAGGCCTCATCCCTGGAGATATTCAAGGTCAGGCTTGATGGGGCTCTGAGCAACCTGATCTGGTAACATTGTCCCTGCTCACTGCAGGGGGGTTGGACTGGATGATCTTCAAAGATCCCTTCCAACCTAATACATTCTATGATTTTATGATTCTATTGTATCTGGGGTTCATGTAGACTATATGTATGGTGTAGATTTGCTTTCATACAGTAGATGTATTTCCAAAAGAAAACTTATTCATAATTTCTTCGTTGATGTTATTCATTGAACTCCAAAATGCCTATGAACTATGTTGGGAGCTGCATCTTCGACTCAGACTTCTCCCATAAGCTAACCTTGCAGTGAAAAAGCATATTTATTCTTATTGTCAAACACATGATCTTCAGAGCCCTGTATATCTCCTGAAACTCGAGCATGAGAATGTTTATCTGCTTATGGAAGACCTTGGGCAGGATTTAGATTGTCTAGAATGCTCTATGGGTAGATATCAACATTATCATTAGCCTGCAAAAAGTACAATCAACACGGTCTAGACCCAGGCCATTTTAGCTGTGAAGCTCCATGCACTGAAAAAGTACAGCGGGCACATCAAGAGGCAGACTTTTTGTGAAAGAGGAGTGGAAAGCTGGGGGAACTCTAGACACCTCCATTATCAGGATACAGTGAAACACAGATTTCAGTGCATCTGACACAAAATGATGGTGCAATTGCACAGCTCCCACTTTAAGACAAAAGCTCTGTCCTGTCTTTTGCACAACAGGTATGCAAAGTTTCAGTTTAGCCGGTGAGACTAATCTCTTGCAAGCTGCTGCAGTTAATGGAGAGAGCAATTTAGAGCAGACATCTAATTCAGCTGCTCCGTGATAGTCTCTGGAGGATCCTATTTTATTCCATTGGCTATAGTGGGAGACTAAGGAAGGCATAAGGCCAGATTTAGCCTTTGTGACTACTTTGTTTTAACCTGAAAATACAGTATGAACCCTTCACTCAGCATCCTAAGATTCTTGCATTATTGCAGTATTTTGGTCCTTCTACATAACACTGAGAGAACATATTTAACATTGGGCCCAGTACAGATAGCCCTCAATAGGCAGCTGTCATACGCTTGCCCACAGTAGCACTTCTCTTGTCTCCATTGGAAGAGTAGATAATTTGAATTATTCACTGCTGTTTTGATAGTAAACACCATAGACTGTACAGCAGAATTAGATAGATAATATTTTGATTTAAATATCTCCCATTTATCTGCATTTAGTTTAGGTAAGACTCATCTCACCCAATTTTAACTACAAAAGTGTTGGTAACCTACTCAAAGGAGTTCTCTGCAAAGTTGATTGAAAAGATCAGTCATCTCCAGAGTGCAACAAAAATTAGTTTTGAAGTAGATAAGTATTTATAGTACATGGGATGAATTGCCCTCTGTAGGTTTTGAAGATTAGATAAACATATATTACACATCTTTACAGCAGCTGTTATGAGAACTCCTAATTCTATTTTTGGAATTTTGGAATTCACTTGGATATGTTATAAAACAACAACAACCACCAGTAATAATAAATTAGACTGCTGTGGGTACTTGATAATTAAACAACTTATTTGTATCTATCTATGTTTCTGCTTCATAGTTCCTGCTATGTGTTACACTGCAGCAATGTTTTGACCTAATTCTTGGTGCCTGCACCACTTTATCTACCAGTCTTCTATCTTAGAATGAGGAGAGAACCTCAGGTTATAAATAAAGGATTTGTAGAAATAGCAAGATTTAAACCCCGTGATTCCTTTACAAGTATTTCTGTCACAAGCAACAGGGTTTGAATCCAGAAATCATGTCATCTTTTACTATGGGGAAACTTTCAAGTCAATCACAGCTGCATGAATAGGAATGTGATCAGAACAGATGTCTTTTTTTTAAATAATGCATTTCAACAGTACAGTAGGCATTTGTAATCTAGTTAATAATGCAAAATCAAAGGGGGGAGAAAAGAGAGAGAAACGGTGGTAGGGGGAGGGGAAATGAGTTTAGAATGTCCGGAGAAATATTGAGCAAGTTCATTACTTCTGCATGGAAAGTAAAAGAGAAAAAAATTTACAAAGTGATAAAATACATGGATTTTTATTATGTTTGAATAATCAGCTTCCTATATGAGCTATGCCAAGGTCAATACAGATATAAAGACTTCATTTGGTGAAGTTATGCTGCATTACAGCAAAAAAGGAATAATAAAAAGGAAGAGTATTTCACCCACTGGTTTGTAGCCTGAAGCTGCACGAGTCTGCATTGCAAAGAAGCCCAAAAATGTGTTCACAAGCTTCTTTGTGAAACACCTGCTGCCAACAGAAGACATATGAATCCTTGAAAATTCAGATATTACCTGGAAGTATAGTTCCAAAGATATGCTCAATCTATCAAAAATTATACAAAGTTAATTTGATCTACAATATACTTTCCCATCACTGAGACAGGAACAGAGTGAGGGAAAAATAGATCCCTGATTATTCCTTGCGATTTTACAGTTTAAAGTGTCTTGTTTCTGCAGCACAGAACTCTTAACAGATATAAAAGTGATCTTTGGAAGAACAGGCAGGCATCACAGGAGGAGTACAGGGCTACTGTGAGGCTGTGAAAAAATTAGAACGGCTAAAGTGCAGCTGGAAATTAATCTAACTAGTACTGTTAAAGACAATAAAA
>NW_010196167.1:0-12526 GCF_000695765.1 Mesitornis unicolor
TTGGACTGGATGATCTTTCAAGGTCCCTTTCGTCTCCTAATATTCTGTGATTCTGTAAGAGATTAAAAACTTTAGTCCATGAGTTCATTAAACATCTTTTTCCAGAACTGATATATTGACTTCAGAGGAGGTATTACAGGATTTATCTGCATCTAATCCTTATGGAGGGCAGTCCTTCCAGGTCAGACCTGATATAACTGAGTTTGGATCTGTTTGTCTATAATCATCTGCACATAAGACTGCCTTCTGCAGTTATGTCACAAATCCATCGGTATTTATTTGGGAAAATCACACTTTGGGAAGGAAAAGGAAGCTGCAAATAGATTTTTGATAGCAAGGCACTAATCTGAAAAAAAAATTATTGAAATCCAATGAGTGATGAGGAGGAGTGGAAAGACTAATAGCCGCCCTAATGTGAGCAGGATTTGTCACTTAAGTCTCTCTGTGACTCCTATCAAATAACAACATCTCATTTCTCATTGAAGTGTATCCTGTAGGTTTGTGTGTCTCAAAACATCACTTTAATGATTCCAAAACTGCCATTGGCCTTGACTACAGCTTTTGGAAGAGCCGTATCAACCACGAGAGCCTGGGGCAAAATGCATTAATTGCATTTCAGCATTGCCTTATAATAGTGCCATTTACATACATCCAAAATGTAGTTTGGTCTTTCATCAGTGGAAGGAAGACATGAGAAAAAGAAACAGAAAATCTTGATTAGTGGTATGGAGTGGGATGTTTCTTTCACGTCCTTACTGCTTTTATGCAACAAGCAACTCTCAACCTTGAAAACAATGTTTCCCGAATGAGCTGGTTGTTGGTGCCCAATTGTGAATTAACACAAATTGCTAGCATATCAGGAACTGAAACCCTTTTTCCTGTTTTTTAGAGTTTATAAAGAATAAAATCCTGAAGCTTGGTGTTTTCCTGAGTGAGAAACATATCATCCTTCCTGAAGCCGACAGGCTTGTTTTCTGTAATTAAAATGGTCTGGAGAGAAAAAAAAAATAATTTTTCCTGTCTCTTCAGGTTTAAAATAGATTTCTGAAGCTGTTGGCATAACCTGCCGCACCTCTGTATCATTTACTGTCAAAAGACCTCTACTTTCTGAAGCAAAGATCATATTAGAGAACAGTATATTTAGAAGGGAAAAGGATGAAAAGGATGAAAGTCCAAATTTTTTCTCCCTTTTTATTATGTCTTGAACTGGCTGAAATTTTACGATGTTTTAACAGCCTCACAGATACTTGCTTATTTACTATAGCACCCTAAAAAGTGAGACGCTAACATCAAAAAAGCATAGAAATCTATCCTTCGTTGGTCTTCTTTCTATTTTAGTTGAATTTTGGTGCCTTAGTTATTCTGTGTATCATCTACTGTTCTGTTTAAAATAAATAGAGGGATTTTTTTTAATTGTAAATGCATGCTTTTTAAATCCTAGGTTTTATTTGCTATTCAGTTATTTTTACAGAGTCACTGACAAGGAGAGGACTTGCCAGTCTCCTTGAACCCTGCTGAAGTTAAAGAGATCCTCAAAATGTCCACTCAGCCTCCTCACTGGTGGCTTACCCAAAAAGAGGAAAGGTAAGAACTGCATTTCCATGATTTCAAGAGACAACCTGAAAGGTGTTACATCCCACCTCAGAGGTGGGAGGAGAGCAACTGAAGTTCTGTAAATCCCCTCAGAAAACTGAGGGCAAAATTAAGGTGTCATGACACCAAGTGATCCATTAAACATTTTGTTTATAATGTAAATAGTTTGAACCTATAAAAGGTAAAAAAAATTTGGACTTGGAAATTGTAAAAGTGGTTGACAATGTGCGCTCTTAGTGGAAAACTTTTGTAAGAAAGCAGTGAATCTGTTTTCTGTGCCCTGCCTTCAAACCTATGATCTGTGAGCTAGATCTAACATGGAAGTCATGTTGCAGTGGCTGCCATGCCAAAGTGCTCCAAATTTTAAGCTATGCTGAGTGGAGAAGTTTATTATCTTGGTCTCGGTGCCACACCGATGCAAATGTGCAGAATCTGGCCAACTCAGAGGGCAGGCAGAGAATGCCTGGTTCTGCCTTCAGAAGGCCTTGTTGATATACTCTTATGTTACTGGGAAGACAGTGGTGGTAGTGTCTTTAGTTCTGCATCACTGGAGTTAGGGTTGTAGAGAAAAAATCGAATTGCTTGAAAGTGATTGGGCTGGGAGAAGTGGGAAACTGAGTTCATGACTTAAGGTCAAGAAAACTATTACTAGGATTACTAGAATTAATCTTACTGGATATTTCCTAATGCAAGATATGTCACTATTGAGTGTGGTCCTTTGTCATTTGGGATGTTCATGGATGCCCTAATCACTGTAGAAGTATGTCGTGGTTTAAGGCTGGGCTGGTCACTAAATCCTGGGCAGACTCCCTCTATTAACCCCTCTCCCCTCCCCAGAAGGGAAGAGAAAAGAGAATAAAGCAGAGAGAATTTATGGGTTGGAATATAAAACTAACAGATTTAGTAAAACAATAATACTAATCCTAATACTACAGGATAATAATGCAAATAGGAAAACAATTAAATATATACAGATATGTACAAATATATATACAAAACCAATACAAAATCCTCCCCCCATCCTCCCCTCAATGACGAATATGTCACCAGAGGCTCTGCAGAGCAGGGCACTGGAAAAGTCCCAGACTGGACTCAGCAGCAGGTGAGAGCAGGATGCAGGAACATACAAATCAGGATCTGCGGCAGACAAAATAGCAAGGTTCTGCTCAGACTTTGGTCATTGCAGGATCGAGATGGAAGGAAGAGTCCAAGATGGAAGGGCTCGAAGATGGAAGAAAAGTCAAGACCCTCATGATCCCTCGGCTTTATACTGAGTATGACGTATGTGGGATGGAATAGTTGGTCAGTTTTGGGTCCGCTTCCATCCCAGTAGATGCAGACACGGCATCCATGGTGAGACAGTGACCTTGAGTTTATCACATTGTCTGGAAAAACATACTGCTAGTTTCAGCAAGTTCAGCCACTTAAAAGAGACTGAGCTGAAAAATAAAATCACTAAACAGAAAATTAATTCTATTTAGCTCAAACCAGGACAGAGTATTTTTCCATCTACTATTGTCAGGGTTACGCAACTCTTTTATACACAGGCCTGGCTATCAGTAACCCACATTTCTACTGTTTTGATATAATTTTAATGTATATAACTCTGTGTAGGACTGCCCACTTAGAAAATAAATATGAGGCAGGATGTGGATGCTATTTATTATCTGATACATGATTCAAGATTCCCATCTTTACAGGTATAAAATGCAATATATGATATGCTATACAACAATATACATACTATATTGTAGTTTTTTTAGAAATTTTTGGATCTGAATGAACACTTTATTACAGGTTATTATAGGTTCTTCTTTATGGCATACTATATTGTTTTGTCATATGCAAATTGTCAGATATACTCTTTTATGTCATCTATTTTAAAGTACCTCAGAATAGATGCTTAAAAAATAAATATAGCAGTAAGTCTATTTTGAATATGTGAATGTAGTGCCCTTGCCATAAAACAATTTATAATAAGTCAAACTCTTGTTCAGGTACACTAGTAATTTATTAAAAACTAAACAAAATATTTTAATGTACTCAAGAAGTGCAACTGAATTGTGGAAAATGGTTTCTTACAGTTCACTAAGGTCAAATAACTTCCAGGACAATAATATTGTAATCTGTTTTATTAATTCCTATTACTGAATTTGTATCCCTATCTACGGATTTAAACTTTGCCGTAAACACACTTAACATCTTAAGTTGAAAACTTATTCTTTGAACTAGCCACATACAAATATTTATGAAAACCTAGCCACTGTGACTTCTTTGCATGTCTATAAGCCTGATCTAATCATCCCTTTAGCCATTTAAATTTCTTCTAAGTTTTCATTTCTTTAAATTCCTTCCAATTCTACAAATGGAAAATGCAAATACACAGGTCATGTGAAAATAACTGTTTGTCTCATATTAATGGAAGTTACTTTTATTATATATAATATAGATATTATTTCATATGTTTCATACACGTCTGATACACTCCTGGGCTGATTCAGGGCTCCATCACATATCATTTGGAATCAATGGGAGAAGCTCCACTTAGACTTCATTTTATTAGTCTTTCACTGAATCAATTAATAAGCTTTTTTGGATATGAATAATCTAAGCTTGTGTCAGTATTTTATTCCTCAGTAGTTTTAGAAGAATTATTTTCCATACAGTACAATATAAAAAACACTGGCATAAAAACACTTTCGTCTCAGTAATGAATTAAGCCTCTGTTTCACCTTGTTGATAAGGAAAAAAAGAAATGTTTTCGTTATTGACTTGCTGAAATCATAAGTAATCTGTAGTACTTTGAAATCATAAGTACAGAGGGCATCTGTAAACAAAACGTAGAAGGTTAAATTGCTCAAAGGCCTATGTTCAGCAACAGGAAGAGTCATAAATCTCAGTTCTCAGGCCTCTGCTTGAACCACCCAAACAGACCCACCTATAGTTCAACTTTCTGTCAAAGCTTGTGTCTATAATTAATCTTTCCTTTAACACAAAAGAAACTCCTTATAGCCACCTATAATTTATTTATTGGAATTCCACATTCTGACCCTTTTCTGGAGGTCCTTTGTAACTTGAAATAATTTCACTTCACGCACCCAAGACATCACTACATTCCTTGCTGATGCAATGTTGTGTAGTTACAGGCACTAGTAATTTCCAACATGGCATGGCTCAATAGACCTAGCAAAGTGAAAAATCTCAGGAAATCTATTTTCTAGTCTTCAGAAACTTGATAGACAAAGGCATGTCTGTATATAAAATCAACCTTATAAATATGTACAGATTTTCAGGTATCTATGATGACTAAAAGAAAAAAATAAACCTATAAAACTTTCAGTGTCTCATTTGAAATCATATCGTAAACATTTTGCAAGGTAAATCATGACTTGCAGAATATTAATAATATGTGCACATTTTATACCTATGTTTGGTGCTGTGCATCTGCTTTTGATCCTGTGTGAGAGCTGATGGCTAAAATGAAAACAGTTTGGGGACATCCAAGGTGTGCATTAGGAAAGCTTCAGACAGGTCATCTGAATCTGTATGAATGATAGGTTCTTCTTAGCAAAGGGCCAGGTTTTCCTAAGGCAGTGTCTAAAATGCTCATGCAGAGGTTAGGTTTTCAAACCAGATTTCAGGTTGTTGGTGGGACAATTGTGGGGAACTCACTTATATGTCTGAATAAAGGACTACGGTTTCCACTGCAGCTTTCAGAAAGTAAATGTTCACTAAGAGAGAATTATTTATAATTTAATTTATGTGGTGCTCCTTTTGATTCCAAAATCTCCATCACAGGAAATGAATGCAACTTTCAGAATAAAGTACATTGTAGAAGTAATTTTCAACCAACCATGAAATTTTTGAAATATCTTCTCATGTACAAGCTGATCTAACAAAATCAGAACAAAAAAAACTTTACTTTAAACTACTCTATATTTGTCTGAAGTGTAGCATAGTAACAAACCTACCTTACTGCTGTGAAGTGTCATTAAATCTGAGGATCAACATGATCTTAGATGTCGAATCAATAGAAAAATAGATAATTTCCATAATAATGAACATTTTTGTCAAGTATAGCTCAAAGCAAATCACATGGGAGATTTTAAAAGGGATAAATCCAGAGGATGCTGGCAATATGATGTATGATCCCAGAAACAATTTTTATGAAACTGTCAAGTAAGGAAGTAGTACACTGTGGTGGGATTTTATTTTGTACATGATTCCTAAAATGTATTTGTTGATGGCCTTACACTGTCATTTGTCTTCTTGTTGCGGAGGATACAAACTGTATGATGGATTAGAGAGGATACACATTTCTTATTCTGTTTAAGAGTCAAAAACATTCACTCTTCATGCATTCACAACTCATTAATCTATCTGGATACTAATTTGCATGCTTCATTCAAGGGAGAAAATCTAGTTGGTGGTAAGTCATTGTTTTTCTAAAGGTGCATGAATAATTTGTGGTGATTGAACTCCTTCAACAAATTAGATTTTTTTACCTGTTACTAAATGTCAACACAAAGTCACAATTTTAGATGCAATTCCCAGTAAAAAAAATTAACATAATTATTTTTCCATCAGTAGTTCCAAAATATTCAGTAGTTAAAGTTTTTTTAGAGGTACTTGATCAAAATAAAGGTCGTAAAGTTTTGTTTCCTCTTCATAAATAAGCTTTCTCAGGAAACTCTGTATTCTGCCTGTCATGTCCCTTCCTCTTACGTGATAGATTTGTGTCAATGTATGGTGTGTGCTGTCATGTTTCTGGAGATCATGTTTTTGTTCTGATCCTATTGGCTAAAACTGGAAGAGCTAGTGAAGAGAACAGCTTTTCTTGGTTTCCAAGGATTCAAGTGGTTTTGTCCATGCAAATAAAGACTACTCGTTCCATAATACCAGATTTTCAGATCAGACATATCATGAATAATTTTGACCAAACCCTCTGAAATGTAGACAGTTTATTTGAAGATCTTTAAAGTGATCATTCAGATTAATGAATATTTTCATAGATAATGTCATGCACTTATTTTAGAGGTGAAATTTGTGAGAGTAGCACAAAAGCCCCAACCCCAGCAAGAAACTTTTTTTAAAAATCCAGTTTTGCAATGAAAAATGCTTTTTAGAAAAAAAAATGGTGGGTTTTTTTTAGAAAATAAACTCCTAGATGTTTTCAATGCAAATTTCAAACTACTTAAATTGTGGCTTTGTTTTATCTCATTAAATGAAGTTATGAAACTTGAAAAATTGTGGGGGGGGAAAAAAAGATTAAAAAAGATTTGAAGTTACTAGCATCTCTTTCCATTTGGCTACTAGGACATTTTGAAAGTGAAAATAAAAAAGAAGAATAAAGAAAGATATCTCAAAGACCAGCAAATATTCTGGTATGGTTTTGAGCTGCTAAGTAGCTACTCATGGAAATGGATTTCTCAGGGATTTATAGCTGATAATTCCCTAGAGAAAGAGCTAGTCTTCTAAACCAAAAACATGCATGTGATTTTACAACTTTATTATGGAAATGGCTGTAGTTCCCACTGTAATTACTGCTTTGTCCCTTATAGATGTAGCTTCAATAATGCTTTAAAGTAAGCTGATTCATCATGCAAAGCGTAAGGAAATTACACTTTATGTATTCTCATGTTCTCAGTTTGGTTATTACTTTCAGTTTATGGAGATTATAAGCTGTCAAATTTACTATCTTTTATAAAATAATTAAAAAAAAAGGAACAGATCTACTGGTATACCCATGTTATAAATTCTCATATTATCTTTCATGGTCTCTTAGTGCATTGAGCTAAAACCACATTTTTTTGCTATTCTTTGTGAAACTCTCGGGCTTTATAAATACCTGCACCCTTAGCTAGACTTCCCTATAATCCTGGGCTTCAAAGTTTAGTTTAGTTTTATGAGGAAACCATGCTGTCTCCCTGTCTTGGAGTTCAGTCTTTCCTGTCACCCACTCTGGGGGCCTGCTAAGCATTGTTTGCTGCACACAGATTGTTTGTGAAGCTGCCAAACGGAAGCCAGCAGCTCAGCTCAGCTGAAAAAGATAAAAACAACATTATTTCATAGCTATAAAAAACCACAATAGACTTGTAAATGGTGCCTTGTACAAACAGGGCTTTTCTTCAGGAAAAGAATAGCTCCTTCAATGGAGACTGAGACATCTATATTGTTCATTCACCTCTTGTACAATGAGTTGCTATTAATAGCTCTGCATTAGAAAATCTTGCTATAAATAACATCTGAAATCTACTCCCATAATTCCCTTTGTCCTTAATATGCCTTCATTGGGACATTTGTATATTTACCATGAACAAGAGAACAAAGCAACTTTGGATAAAAATAGCTATGAATATATTCAATGATTCAGTTTCTGGGATGGCTTTCATTTGGTGGGGGGTGGGGAAGGGAGAAGAAAGATATAAACAATAAACATCTCTCTGACTTTTCTCCAATATCCTAGCTAGACTAACTGGCAAGCAGACACAACTTGACAGACAGATGATTGTCTTATCAGTTGTAACCATCTTGGAAAGAGTACATCCAATTCTCCTAAAATAGCTAATTAATTGGGAACTAGTCCCTCTGTTCTCTTGATATGGGAACTTCTCACAGCAGATGGTTTGTTCCATGATACAAACTCTATATTGGTTTTCAAATCTTCCTGAAATGGAAGACTTCACTTAAAAAGCCCTTCCAAATGAATGATTCCAGTAGGAAGAGGCTGATGGTTTATGTCAGCAGATAAAGATTTGACAAGGTGTTTTAAGAATTTCATTTGTACTTCTTTTGAGTCTTCTAGTTTTCATAATTATTTTGTGCTATGTCTTTGGTTACTTGCTTTTCATTCTTGAATATGAGGAGTATAAAATTTGCTCTACTTTGGTTTTGTTGACAGTAATATTTATTGCAAGAGAGTTCTGAAGGGACCAGATTTTAAACAAGTATTTTCCTTAGTTGTGTCCATTCGTTGTTGCTAATCACAAAGCAAACATGCTGCAAACGACTGGCTATGAACTTCTTAGGTATTCAGGCTCTTGTTTCTTGCTTGAATTTAAATTTCATTGTACCTTCGTTACTGTGTGTCTCAAAACATATTAAATTAAACAGATTTAAAAAGTAGAAATAAAAGAATTGAGAACATGATAAGAGATGTGACTACTGCTTTTCATGTCCTGATAAGAAAGGACAAGAAGAAAACAGTTTCACACAATGTTCACCTTTCATTGCTGGATTGACCCTGTGTTTACAGACTTTGGTTGACATCTCTTTGAAGAGGCTCTCTACAAAATCAACAGTAACTTGTGCTGCAGCTGTTTGTCACAGCTGTTGCATTTTTATGGAAGAAAATACTCTTTTTATTCTGCTTCCTTCCTTTCAATTGGTTTCCTGTTTCCAGGATCATAAAATAATTTACCCTTTTTATTCACTCCAATGGTTTCATACCTCATCATGGTTCCCCCAGGTGTCTCTGTGGTGCACCTAGAGGAAGCATGTCATTGTATAAGGGTAACAAATTTGAGAAAGATTATATGCTTCCTGAGCATGCCTCCTTTTTTCCTTACATATTTTTAAAAAGATATTAGCTGGTTATCAATTCCAATGGTACAGCGTTGCAATACTGTAGCTACATCCTAGGCTTTTATATCTGTTTTGTAAGAGGTCCCACTTGCAGAGGCATACTATATAATGTTATATCAAAACAGTATAGTAGAGACAATATATGACATTTTATCTCTTAGACCTTCAGATGGTTCCGTTTGCAAGCATCATGTTTCTGTACAGTAATATTTCTTTTCCAGACATTCTGTAGTGTGTGTGTGTGTGTGTGTGTGTGTGTGTGCACAACCGCATGCAAATGCTTGTGAAAATAATGTTCTTCAATGCCTTAGTCTGCACGGCAACTCCATAGTACCATCCACAACTAAAGCAGGTTAGGAAATAACAATTCCTTCTTTCACACCTTCATCAGTTGCCTATGACGTAGGTAGCCAATAATGTACTGGCAATCTCTAAATTTGTAGTTCAGTTTTATGTATGCAATTGTTCATGTGTGTACTCACTTTTAGGCAATGCCTATATCTGATTGGTTGAACATGAATAAGAGGTAGCTGCATGAAGTAACTGCACCATCCACACCAACAACATTTTGCCCTGCAGAGGTCATCAGGTGTTAAATGAAGGCATTGATCTAAATAATGCGAGTTACACAGATCTTTAGATGTGAGTATATGCTAAATGCAGTATCTTCGAGAGCTTTGGCTATTTCATAATTAGCCACTAGTGATGTGGCAACTATTAGCTACAGTTGCTCTTTCTTAATTTATAGTAGGCAACAGTCAATGTTCAATAGCCTTTGATCAGACCTACCATTACCAGAGATAACTCATAATAATTGTAACGATATATATGAGCCTTCTAGCAATAGACTATAAAGGTGCCATGCTGTGTGTGACGATAAAGTGGAATGTAGAAGTTTAAAGTGTATTTGGAAAATTTATTAATATCTTAGTTCTTGAAATCATAATTGTATCATGAGTAATTTTGAACAGAAAGATTTAAAAAATAATTTCCTTTTTTCCCATGTTCGTAAGAAAGCCCTGCTCTGAAGAAAGCAAATTGTTTCATAAAAATAGATAAATAATTTTCATCATAATTTTCATCACAATAATTTTCATTCTGAACAAAGTGTTCACTTGAAACAACTACTGTTTCATTGCTGTCATCTTCCTATTTTTTGTGAATGTACACCTGAATAGTGCTGATTTTACATTATCAATTTGAATTGTTCATTGTAGTTTTCTTTAAACACTTGGATTTGTGGAAACAAAGGTAATCAATTCAAAATTCATGGTTTAGTAAATAATACCAACTCTTTGTGATAGAATTCTATGTCTGCTGACCTTGTGATAGACATATATATTGGTAAAGCAGAAAAACATTATTATGGTACACTAGAAATAGATGTTAAGTAGTTAAGGTCAATAAAAGGATTTTGAAAGCGGACAGCTTGTCTCTGTTTGTTTAAACATAATAGAAAAAATATTTCCAAAACAAATAAAGCAGTAATGGTAAACTGATATTGCAAAGTTTTATTTATTATCATCAGCCAAAATTCTTTATGCACTTGTTTTCATGGGAGATAAAATGTAAGGTCTTGAAGAAGAACTTTTCAGTGAAGCATTCTGCCTTTTCTGAGACTATAGGTGATACTAAATATCAAAATCATCATACAGAATAAAAGTATATGGAATATACATAGAAGCTTTTTTACTGCATGAGATAAATACTTATTGGAATGAGTTCAAGAATATGCATTAATCGTGAACAATAATCCACAAGCAAGTTGGCTAATTTTCCCAAGTAAATATTGGTAAACTTACTCATGGTGCATGTTGTAGATAAATAAAATGAAAAAGGCATATTTGAAGAATTTAAAAAGTCACTTTTGAGGATTATTTTTACATCTTATATTGAGAGAATGGATGCCTTGATTATCATGAATGCATACTTTTAGGGCTCTGAAGAAGCTATAAACCTCTAAATTGAACTAAGGTAGGTTTATACTGGATTTTAGATGTCACATTTTAACATACCTTAATGTTATGCAACTTGAACTCTCCTGCAATGTGTCCATACATCATGCAAATCCTGAAACATGTTAGAAAATGCTGGAGCTTTTTTCTCATGTATTTTCTTAAATATATTTCTTAGGGAAATGAGAGGAAATGAAGTGAATGAATGGTAAATATCCAGCCCTTGATTCTACTTTATGTTCATTGCTGTGTTGTCTTTATGTGCATCTCAAGTTTCAAATCTTGTGTTTCTTTTCCATGGAAAAATACTTATTTTATAATTATTTACTTTGAACTTTGTCATTCATGATCATGATTGGTTTAAAACTGTTTGCTGCGTGAGATACTCTGGCAGGTGGTCCCCTACTAGAAATTCCCCAAAATTCCAAAAACAAATTTGAAAAGACAGAAAATAGCATATGAATATATTGAAGGAAGAATCTGAATCTCTAAGAAAAGACAAAGTTACTCTACACAAACTGGGTATTATTTCCCTTTACCAAAATCTTACAGAACCTTGAAGAGATCTCTGTTTACAGTGTAGGTAGAAATACTTTTTCCTTATCAGGATCGTCCAGAACTTTGTGTTCATGCTTTAAAAAAAAAAACCAAAACATAGCTATTTTGAGAGGAGAATGATTAGCTTCTCTTAATTCTTCTTACTTTTCTCACTTAAGAAAGCTTGATTTGCTTACCTGGACAAAAGGAGGCACTTCAGTCTCTGTTTCCATTGTACCAGGATTGTCTCCAACAGCAAGCATACTCAAATCCTCTGCAGGATTGTGCCTGATGTTGATAGTCCTCCAGACTATGTTGCTAAACACTGGATATTTAATGAAAAGTCCAGCACATGGAGAGATGTAAGCCTTGTCATTAGAAATAGCAATTAAAGAAGGAAAAGTTACTGAGGGGGTGGGGAGGGGAAGTAATATCTTATAAATAATTCTGAATACTCCAGGAATCAGAACGGAAATTAAAGAAGAAAAGAAAAAAGAAAAAAAGAAAAGAAAACCCAAACCAACAACAGATCATTGGTATCTTGGAATTTTTAATACAGTTTTGTGATTTGTCAGAGTGTTAAAAATGGCTTTTTGAAAAGTTAGACTTCTCCTCTCTCTCATTGGCATAGCATTTTCTATCAGTTTCCATTTACTTTAGTTACCAGTTAAATGTTTGGGTAAACAAAAAGTGTATTAACTTTCTAGATATCTGAAATTACCAGTATATCCATATTGAAGCATCATTTGCTGTGCAGTCTCTTTGTGCTGCAATGTAAGATTTAGTAAGTGAGATATTTGTATTAGTAACACAGAATATTAGGAGATGGAAGAGACCTTGAAAGATCATCTGGTCCA
>NW_010196168.1:0-440 GCF_000695765.1 Mesitornis unicolor
AAGCTCATCCTCTCCCCAGTCCATAACCTCACCGTTGCACAAGTCAATCTTGTAATTATGTTTCCACAGATCACCAGTAAATCAAGGAACCTTCAATTGGTCACGTACAGAGTAAAAAAGAGGCAAAATCCAGTGGTTTTTGGCCAGATAGAGACTTACAGGCCTATACCAAGCTACTTAGCTAATTCTGATTGCACGCATTCATAGCTTTATTCAGTTCCTCTAAAGAAGGTGGAAGAAATGAGGATGCGCCCATGAAGAGCATTGGGTGGTGAGGTCTTCTCTGTGGTCTTAGAGTGAAGGGAGGTCAGAGCAGATGGGCAGTGTCTGTCTCATAAACCTCTTCAACAAATGAGGCTGAAGTGATGGTGATTGCCAGTAAATGGCCACGAAATTTGCACTTATTGCCAGGAAGCACCAGCTTTGCAAGCACTAGAGGT
>NW_010196169.1:0-530 GCF_000695765.1 Mesitornis unicolor
GGGGTGTCCCCGACCAGTCCGACCAGTCCTCCCAGTAAGGGCAGCTCCTGTGCCGGTCACCCCGGCCCTCCCAGTACCGACCGCCTGCGGGCTGCCGCCCCGCCAGTCTTCCCAGTAACGAGGGCCCCCGAGGGCATTTCCCTTTCCAGTAACCAGGGCCTCTGAGGTAACTGGCCCCCAGTCCTCCCAGTTACGAAGGCCTCTGGGGCAGTGGGCTTTCCAGTAAGGAAGGCTTCTGAGGTAAATGTACCTTCACAGTAATGAGGGCCCCTGAGGGAATTTCTGTGCCCCTTCTCCGCCCTGTCATCCTCCCAGTAATGAGACCCTCTGGGTCTTCCCAGTAACAGGGACCTCTGAGGCAATTGCCACCCCCCCCATACCAGTCCTTGCAGTAACAAGAGCTCTTGGGATGATTGCCTCCCAGTCATCCCAGTAATTAGGATCTTTCAAATGATTGCCCTTCCCAGTCCTTCCAGTAACCTATTAGAGAGTGAGAGAGAGACCTATTAGAGAGCAGCGTAGGGGAAAGG
>NW_010196170.1:0-7645 GCF_000695765.1 Mesitornis unicolor
ATATTATACTCTATTATACTCTATAATATGCTATATTATACTCTATATTATACTATCTAATACACTATGTTAGTATATTATATAGTATAACACAGTATATTATATCGTATATGTTATACTATATAATATACTCTGTAATAAATTTACTATATAATCACTTGGGCTGGCGACTGGGGACAGATCAGAGTTTGATTTTGGTTTTCCAAGCAGTCAAAATGTTCATTTTGTTTCAAAAATCTGCTGATGTTCACAATCATTTCTCGCTGGGAAGCGCCGTTTTTGCAGGCGTTTCCTCTGGAAAACCCCAGGATCAGCCAAAAAATCTTGGCCGGGTATTTTATCCCCCCTGTAGCCAGATTTGCCGAGGACGATCCCGGAGCTGAACCAGTTTCATTAAGTCCTGTTTACACTGGTGGCAATTCGCACACGATCCCAGCCCGGGGCCCTGGCGCTGAGCTTATTTGGTGGCAAAAATTGGGATATTTTGCCCTTTTGTTGCAGCGCTGGCGTCTGCGCCCCCCTGGCACCAGTGGCTCCCAGTATAGCCGCTCCTTACTGGTTTTTGGCATCGCTGTGGGCTTCCTGCACCCCGGAAAGGTTAAAAGCAGTGGGGAAAAAGGGGATTTGGAGCCTTTTCCAGCTGTAAAACGCCTGTGGGTAAAACCACCCCGAACCACGGGGCTGTTTTGTTCACGGGGGGGCTGAGCCCTGGCAGCGGCGTCACTCGGTGACTCGGGATTTCCATCCCCGAGGCTGCGCTGAGTCACCAGGCACCAGGGCTCCCCAGAGCCCGTTTTGCACTTACTCTTTATTCCCCAAAATCCTGGGGTTGGTTTTATTCGTTTTAAAGTAGGGAATAAAGCAAATCGTGAAGGATCGGGGCTGGTTGTGCCAGGCTTTGCGTGCATCCGTGATTCCCGGCGCTGGTATCTGCGCCGGGATGGGCATCACTGAAATTTTGGGGACTCCTCATCGCTGTGAAATGGTTTGGGGTTGTTTTTTTTTTTATCCCAACAAAGCGACGCTTTAGGATCATTTTGGGGCTGCGAGGAAAGGCAAAAATCCCAATTCCCACAGAGGGGAAGCCCAAATTTTTGGAGATGCCATCAACCCGTGTGGAGCTGAGCAAACCCTCGGCCCCAGGGACCAATGCGCTGGCACTGGGCCGGGCTTTGGCACCGGGCCGGGCTTTGGCACCGGGAAGGGCGGGGGCCGTTTCCCTGCATCCTTGCCCACAACCGGCATCCCCCGGCTGCCGTTGCGCCGTGGTTTTGGTGGTGGACAGGATGCTGGCTGCGTGCAGACCTTGTCCTCGCCATCCATCGCCCCGGCTGTTTACTGCTCCCCTGCTAGGCGACGGGCGCCTGTTTATCCTGGTGATTTGGCAAAGGCGCGGCGGCACGGATGAGTCAGGAGCTGGGAGAAGCCGCCTCGCTGCATTCCCAGTGCTCCACCGTGTTCCCAGTGCCCCACCATGGAGGGTTTCCCAAAACCGCCTTGGCTCAGGCTGGACTCTTGCTTTTGGGGGGAAGGGTGATCCCTGTGATGGGTGAGCAATCCCCATAATGGGGTGAGTGATCCCCATGGTGGGGATGTGATCCCTGGGACTGGTCCTTGCATTGGAGGGATGATCCCTGTGATGGGGATGTGATCCCTGGGACTGGTCCCTGCATTGGGGACGTGATCCCTGTGATGGGGACGTGACCCCTGAGACTGGTCCCTGCATTGGGGGGGTGGTCCCTGTGATGGGGACGTGATCCCTGGGACTGATCCCTGCATTGGGGGGTGATCTCTGTGATGGGGACGTGATCCCTGGGACTGATCCCTGCAATGGAGGGGGGGTGGTCCCTGGGACCAGTCCCCATGATGGAGGGGGGTGATCCCTGCGATGGGCGAGTGATCCCTGGGGTGAGTGATCCCCACCATGGGCAAGCGATCCCTGGTACAGGGGGATGATCCCCGAGACTGATCCCCGAGACTGATCCCCGAGACTGATCCCCGTGATGGGGGGGGAGTGATCCCCCAAATGGGGAGGGGTGATCCCCAGGGCCGATCCCTGTGATCGGGGCACAATCCCTGTGACGGGCAAGTGATCCCTGCAATGAGCAAGCCATGCCCAGGACTGATCCCTGCAATGGTCGAGTGATCCCTGTGATGGATCCCTATGATGGGAGGACAATCCCCATGATGGGCGAGTGATCCCCGGTGCAGAGCATTGAGCCCAAGGTGGATCAGAGCAGATTCTCCGCATCCTCCCAGCACCCAGCTCCATCACAAACCTCCCTGGGCTCGTGACGCCTCCCTTGCCTCAGTTTCGCAACCTATAAATGCATCATAAAGCCATTTTTGGGGTGGTGCTTCCCCCATCCGGTTGCAGAGGAGCGGGTGGCTGTTTTGGGTGCCTCCTTGGCGCTCACACGAGAAGAAAACCCAGGATCCCTGCGGGCAAACCTGACTTAGCACCTTGGCCGGGGTGGGGTGGCTGCAATTTCAGGGCCGGGAAGGATGGGAACACCCGTTTCTGTGCCTGGCCCCATCCCAACTGGTCCCAGTCCAGCACAGGGGCAGCCGGGCGCTGCAGGAAGGGATTCGGGATCCATCAGAGGGATGTTCCTAAACCACGTCGTAGCTTTTCGGAGCGCATTGACACCCCTGGGACACGTCCCCAAAGCCGCTGGAGCGCCAGTGGCTCTCGATTGCCTCCGATTTTCCAGTCTGCCCTGGTTTGGGGCTGGGATTTTGGGGCAGAGCGATGGGAGGCGGTAGCAGATCTCCATGGGGATCACCCGCCCCGTTGAAGCCAGCTTTGCCAGAGCCTTCCCAGCCGGAGCCGCTCCAATTTTCCATTAACGTTGGGATTTTCTGGCAGCTCAGCCGCAATTTGCTCTGATTTTTTTTTTTTCTTCCCCTCCTCTTCCTGCTTTTAAAAGCTAAAAATAAAACGCCGTGAGGCCCCTTTTCCCTCCGTCTTTTCCCTCGAGATCTTTATTTCTTGAGGATTTGCTGCCTCTGCTGCTTTTTCTCCCCTCGCCTTCCCTAAACGCTTGGTTTTTACCCCCTGAATCCCAACCCAGGGCATCAAATCCTGCAGGATGCTGAGTCCCTGGTCCCCATTCACGCAGCCCTTTTTGGGGTGGATCTCATCCCTTGTGGCTGGTGGATTTGGGGTCTTTTTGGCAGTGATTCTGTGCGATATTGTGGTTTTTTCGATGTTTTCCCCTGTGCCCTGGATCCCTGCAGTGCCTGATGAGGGCGAATCCATTCAATCTCAGCATTTTCCCCTCCGTATTTCACTTAAAAAACAGCACCGGCGTCCCGTAAAGAGTCAGGGGCTTCAGGACATGGCCTGGTGCTGCAAATGCCCCCCAGATCCCATCCCAAAAAACCCCACATCTCTGCACCACCATGGCAAGCAAAAAGCCGAGGGCAAACCCTTCCCAAAAGTGAAGCAACGGTTAACTCCGGCGGGATCAAACCCTGCCTGGAACCGGCCACGCTGGCTGCGAGGGCGAGCGCCGCCAGATGGGAAAATTCGGCTTCAAACGGCTCCGGATCCGCTCCCAGCCGCGTTTTTGTCCCGTGAGTCACCGGCCCGAAAGGAGGAGGCTGCGGAGAAGGGGCCGTGGTGCGGCGCTGGCACAGGGGACCGCGATTCCCGGGACAAGGAATGGGGGCAAACAGGGATAACTGGGGGAGACCGCGATTCCCGGGACAAGGAATGGAGACAAGGAGGGATTACTGGGGGTGAATGCTCAGTGCTGGGTCAAGGCAGAGAGAAACGCAGGAAAAATCTGCTGGTGACTGAGCAAGGAGCTCCCCATGTGTGTGAGTGTGGGGATGCCGGTGTCCACTTGTCCTGGGGTCCCTGTCCTCACTTGTCCTGGGGACACTGGTCCCTGCTTGTCCTGGGGTCCCGGTTCCTGCTTGTCTTGGGGACACTGGTCCCCGCTTGTCTTGGGGACACTGGTCCCCGCTTGTCTTGGGGTCCCGGTCCCTGTTTGTCTTGGGGTCCTGGTCCCTGCTTGTCTTGGGGTCCCGGTCCCTGCTTGTCTTGGGGTCCTGGTCCCTGCTTGTCTTGGGGTCCCTGTTTGTCTTAGGGCCCTGATCTCCACTTATCTTGGGGTTCTGGTCCTTGCTTGCTTTGGTGTCCCTGTCCCTGCTCATCTTGATGTCCCTGGTCCCCACTTGTCCTGGGGACAGTGGTCCCTGCTTGTCTTGGGGTCCCTGTTTGTCTTAGGGCCCTGATCTCCACTTGTCTTGGTGTCCCTGTCCCTCTTTGTCCTGGGATCCTGGTCCCTGATGGCCTTGGGGTCCCTGTCCCCACTTGTCTTGGGGTCCTGTCTCTACTTGTCCTGGTGTCCCTGTTTGTCTTGGGGGCCTGGTCCCCACTTATATTGGGGTCCCGTCCTTGCTTGTTTTGGTGTCCCAGTCCCTGCTTGTATTGGGGTCCTTGTCCCCACTTGTCCTGGGGACACCACTCCCTGTTTGTCTTGGGGTCCCAGTCTCTGCTTGTCCTGGGATCCTGGTCCCTGATGATCTTGGGGTCCTGGTTCCCACTTCTCTTGGGATCCCTGTCCCCGCTTGTCCTGCGGACACCAGGCCCTGCTTGTCTTGGGGTCCCAGCCACTGCTTGTCCTGGGATCCTGGTCCCTGATGGTCTTGGGGACACTGACTCCCACTTGTCTTGCAGTCCCAGCTCCTGCTCATCTTGGGGTCCCTGGTCCCCATTCATCCTGGGGTCGCTGGTCCCTGCTTGTCTTGGGGTCCATCCTGGCTTGTCTTGGGGTCTCAGTCTCTGCTCGTCCTGGGGTCCTGGTCCCCATGGGCAGGAGGAGTGGAGTCGATCCAACTCCTCATTGTCCCACTGCTGATGTTCCCCATCCTGCTCAGGGTTGGTCCCCGGCCATATCCAGCCTCCACGAGTCCTACACAGAATTTAGAGGGACACAGAGTGACAGTTTCCACCATGAGCCAACAGCGCGAGTCACCCCGGTGCCACCGACACGGCATCGGGGTTGTCTCTTTTTATAGGCCCTACCAAAATAGCGCCAGGTTGCGTTTTGGGGTTTTTGTGGGGTCGGGTTCCCTGTGCACGCGATGCCTCATCTTGGCTCTGTGAGGAGCGGCCTTGAGCGGCTGCTGGGGGGGAACAGAGACATGGGGGGGCTGCACAGCAATGTTGGAGCTGGGGAGACCCCTCCCCAGTCTGGTACTGGGGGGCTGAGCCTGGCCCGAGGTCACTGCACTGAGCGGATCCGTGTCACACCGTGTCACCCCATGTCACACCGTGCCACCCTGTGCAGCGCTGTCCTGCACCACACTGCACCGTGTCACACCGTGCTGGATGGTGTCACCCCATGCCATGCGGTGTCACCCCACACCATCCTATGCCACACTGTGCCACCCTGTGGCACCCCCCAGTGCCACCCCACGCTGTCCTGTGCCACACTGTGCCACCCCACACTGCCCTGTGCCACCCCACACTGCCCTGTGCCATGCCATACTACCCTGTGTCACCTTGTGCCACCCCACTGTGCCACCCTACACTGTCCTATGCCACCTCACACCATCCTGTGTTACCCTGTGCCACCCTCTTGTGTCACCCCACACTGCCCTGTGCCACCCCCTTGTGGCACCCCCTTGTGCTACCCCAAACCGCCCTGTGTCACCCTGTGCCATCCCCTTGTGCCACCCCACACTGCCCTGTGCCACCTCACACCATCCTGTGTTACCCTGTGCCACCCTCTTGTGTCACCCCACACTGCCCTGTGCCACCCCACACTGTCCCATGACACCCTGTGCCACTCCTTTGTGCCACCCCACTGTGTCACCCTACACTGTCCTATGCCACCCCACACCATCCTGTGTTACCCTGTGCCACCCTCTTGTGTCACTCCACACTGCACCGTGTCACCCTGTGCCACCCCATACCACCCTGTGCCACCCCTTTGTGCCACCCCACACTGTCCCATGTCACCCTGTGCCACCCCACTGTGCCACCCCACTATGCCACCCCACTGTGTCATCCCACACTGCCTTGTGCCGCCCCCTTGTGGCACCCCCTTGTGCTACCCCAAGCCGCCCTGTGTCACCCTGTGCCATCCCCTTGTGCCACCCCACACTGCCCTGTGCCTCCCCACACTGTCCCATGTCACCCTGTGCCACCCCTTTGTGCCACCCCACGCTGTCCCGTCACCTTGTGCCACCCCACACCGCCCTCTAGCGGCGCTCAATGGCCCACGGATGCTGCTCCTCCTCACCCAGTTTCTTCCCAGTCTCCAAACTGGTGCTGGTCACACCGGGTCCCTTTTTGCACCAGTTTTGGGGTGATCAGAGGGGTGCGATGCGCGGTTCCTCCCCGATGCTCACCCATGCGGTGCCCCACAGGAACGCCAAGAAGGAGGGGGACCTGCTGAGCGCCCAGGCGCGCCTCAAGGACGTGGAGGCTCTGCTCAACTCCAAGGAGGCCGCGCTCTCCACCGCCCTGAGCGAGAAGAGGAACCTGGAGACCGAAGTGCGGGACCTGAGGGCGCAGGTGGCCAAGGTGAGCGGTGACAGCCCTGTCCCCAACTGCCCCCGGGGGCGGTGGGTGCTGGGGCTGGGCAGGGGGTTCCAGGGTTGGGTGGTGGGTACCAAGGATGGGTGAGGGATGCTGAGGCTGGGTGATGGGTACTAGGGTTGGGTGATTGGTACCAGGGATGGGTGATGGGTGCCGGGGATGGGTGATGGTTACCAAGGTTGAGTGGTGGGTGTCAGGGATGGGTGGTGGGTACCAGAGATAGGTGATGGGTACCAAGGCTGGTTGATGGGTGCTGAGGCTGGGTATTGGGTTTCAAGGTTGAGTGGTGGGTGCTGGGGTTGGGTGATGAGTGCCAAGGCTGGGTGGGAGATGTTAGGGTTGGGTATTGGGTGCTAGGGTTGGGTGGTGGGTACCAGGGATGGGTATTGGGTGCCAGGGATGGGTATTGGGTGCCAAGGTTGGGTGGGGATTGTCAGGGATGGGTATTGGGTGCCAAGGTTGGGTGGGGATTGTCAGGGATGGGTATTGGGTGCCAAGGTTGGGTGGTGGGTGCCGGAAATGGATGGTGGGTGCCAACCTTGGGTGGGGGATGTCAGGGTTGGGTATTGGGTGATGGTGCTGTGTATTGGGTGCTGGGAATGGATGGTGGGTGCCGGGGCTGGGTGAGGGATATCAGGGCTGGATGGTGGGTGCTGGGAATGGGTGGGGAATGTCAGGACTGGGTATGGGGTGCCAGGGTTGGGTATTGAGTGCCAGGAATGGATGGTGGGTGCCAAGGCTGGGTGGTGGGTGCCAGGTATGGGTGGGGGGTGCCAGGGCTGAGTGGTCCCCAGGAACCAGCAGTGAGGGTCCTTTTCCGTCCCCCACAGCTGGAGGGAGCCTTGAGCGAAGCCAAGAAGCAGCTGCAGGATGAGATGCTGCGCCGCGTGGACGCCGAAAACCGCCTGCAGACGCTGAAGGAGGAGCTGGAGTTCCAGAAAAACATCTACAGCGAGGTGAGACCTGGGGATAAAACCCCTCCACGCTGCATCCCCCGGCCGATGCCACCCCGAGGTGACACCGTGCCCCCTGCCCCGTCCCCCAGGAGCTGCGGGAGACCAAGCGCCGGCACGAGACGCGGCTGGG
>NW_010196170.1:7829-8498 GCF_000695765.1 Mesitornis unicolor
ACGCCCCCGTCCTTGTCCTGCAGCTGGAGAACGCCAAGCAGTCGGCCGAGAGGAACAGCAACATGGTGGGAGCTGCCCACGAGGAGCTGCAGCAAACCCGCATCCGCATCGACAACCTCTCCTCGGAGGTCAGCCAGCTGCAGAAGCAGGTCAGTGAGCAGCAGGGGGTCCTCTGGATGTGCACCCCTTCATCCTCCACCCTCACCTTCCCCTAGAATCACAGTTTTGGTTAGAAAAGAGCTTGAAGGGCATCGAGTCCAACCATGAACCAGCCCTAGGTCACCACTGACCATGTCCCCAAGTGCCACATCCACCCGGTTTTTAGACCCCTCCAGGGATGGGGACTCCACCACTGCCCTGGGCAGCCCCTGCCAGTGCTTGGCAACCCTTTCAGTGAAGAAATTCCTCCCCAGATCCAACCTCACCCTCCCCTGGCACAACTTGAGGCCATTTCCTCTCGTCCCATCGCTTGTTTTTTGGGAGCAGAACCCAATTCCCCCTCTCTACCCTCTCCTTTCAGGAGCTGCAGAAGGGATAAGGTCTCCCCTCAGCTCCTCTTCTCCACTTGAACCCCCCAGCTCCCTCAGCCTCTCTCCATCATTCGGCTGCTCCAGACCCCTCCCCAGCTCCGTTGCCCTTCTCTGCCCACGCTCCCGGCCCTCAATGTCC
>NW_010196170.1:8511-9895 GCF_000695765.1 Mesitornis unicolor
TGAGGGGCTCAAAACTGACCCCAGGATTCGAGGGGCGGCCTCAGCAGTGCCCAGCACAGGGGAAGGATCCCTGCCCTGCTCCTGCTGCCCACACCATGGCTGGGACAGCCCAGGATGGCGTTGGCCACCTGGGCACATCCTGGCTCGTGTTCACCCAAATTTCAACCACCACCCCAGGTCCTTTCCAGCTGCTCCTCCCCACGCCTGCAGCGTCCATGGGGTTGTGGTGTCCCAAGAGCAGGCCCCAGCCCTTGGCCTTGTTGAACCTCATACAGTGAGGCCTGGCCAGGTCCCTGTCAGAGCCTTCCCACCCTCACACAGATCAAAACTCCCACCCAAGGTGGTGTCACCTCCAAACTCACTGAGGGTGCTCTGGGTTACCCCCCACAGTTGGCCGCCAAGGAGGCGAAGCTGCACGATTTGGAGGACATCCTGGCCAGGGAACGCGAGACCAACCGGCGCCTGCTGTCCGACAAGGAGCGGGAGATGGCGGAGATGCGGGCCCGCATGCAGCAGCAGCTGGACGAGTACCAGGAGCTGCTGGACATCAAACTGGCCCTGGACATGGAGATCAACGCCTACCGCAAGCTGCTGGAGGGCGAGGAGGAGCGGTGAGCGCGGGGCGCTGCACCCAGGGGGGCTACGATGGGTGCCGACCCTCGCGTCCTCATCTCCCCTTCTCCTCCTGCGCAGGCTGAGGTTGTCCCCGAGCCCGTCCTCCCACAAAGGTGGCTCCCGGAGCCACATGTCCACCCAGGGCTCCTCCAAAAAGAGGAAACTGGAGGACAGCGAGAGCAGGACCAGTTTCTCCCACCATGCCCGGACCAGCGGCCGCGTCGGCGTGGAGGAGGTGGACCTGGAGGGCAAATTCGTCCGGCTCAGGAACAAGTCCAATGAGGTGCGTTTGGGATCCCCACGGGTATGGGGTGACACGCGACGAGGCCAGGGAGGACCTGGGGGGTCTCAGGGTCGCTGCTGTCCCTCTCACAGGACCAGGCGATGGGGAACTGGCAGGTGAAGCGGCAGAACGGAGACGATCCCCCCATCACCTACCGCTTCCCACCGAAGTTCACCCTGAAGGCGGGCCAAGTGGTCACGGTGAGTCCAAAACCCAGGGCACAGACATTTTTAGGGGGACAGACCCCCCCCATCCCCAGGGTCTGGGCTGTGCAGCCCTGAGATGTGGCTTTATTTCTGTGTTTTTCTCCCTAGATTTGGGCCTCGGGGGCGGGGGTGGCCCACAGCCCCCCCAGTAACGTGGTGTGGAAAACCCAGAGCAGCTGGGGGTCCGGGGACAGCCTCCGCACGGCCCTCATCAACAACAACGGGGAGGTGAGACCCCAACAGTGGCGCTGGGTGGGGGGTGGCGGGCACTGAACTCCCC
>NW_010196170.1:10026-10295 GCF_000695765.1 Mesitornis unicolor
TGAGTGGCGGGGGGGTACCAGGGGGCTGTTGCGGGGGTGTGGGGGGAGTTTGGGTCCAGTCCCAGGGGTGGGAGCCAGCTCAGCATCACACAGGATCAGACCCTATAGGGGAAGGCAGCTGTGGGGACAACCATGCAGGAGAAGCCATCAGCCCTCTGGTACCTGGAGGAGACACCTCCTTGCCAAAAAAGCTCTGGAGACCTTGTCCAAAGTCATCTCCAACCTGGAGATGCCATGAAAAGGGATAGAGAAGCTGGGGGGATGGTGAG
>NW_010196170.1:10356-10618 GCF_000695765.1 Mesitornis unicolor
GTGAGATCCATCTCGCCCATGGATGCTTTCACCGCTGCGCTGCCCAAAAACCTGCCAGAGGTTGGAAAAGGCCTCCAAGATCATCAACCATCAACCCAACCCCACCACGGCCATTAAACCATGTCCCCAAGTGCCACATCCAGGCAGTTTTTGGTCCGTAGGGTAGAATGCTCAGGGCAGAAGATGCTCGTGTGGGTGCTCAAGGTCATTTTTTGCTGTCCCTCACCCCACACCCAGGGTACCTGCAGCGGCTCCGGGGACC
>NW_010196171.1:0-2244 GCF_000695765.1 Mesitornis unicolor
TGGGGTTCAAAATCCCCCCCAAAATGGGACCTAAAATCCCCTTGGGGTTCAAAATCCCTCCCACAAATGGGACCCTAAACCCCTTTGAGGTTCAAAATGCTCCCCAAAAATGGGACCCAGAACTCCCTCAGGATTTAAAATCCCCCCCAAAAATGGGACCCAGAACCCCCTCAGAGTTCAAAATCCCCCCCAAAACCCCCCTCAAAGCACTCACAGACGATTCGGAAGTGGAAGAGCCAGGAGATGTTGGGGCTCCTCTCCATCTACGACACAAAAGGGGTTAAAATCTCGCCATTTTTGCCCCCAAAAAGGCTTTTTGGGGCCGATTTTGGGGGTTTTAGGGCACTCACAAAGTCCACGCGGTCCTCGGCCAACCAGTGGAAGCACTTGAGGAAGAGCAGGAGGGTGAAGAGGGCCACGAAGCGGGGGCTGAAGTCGTCCCGAAATACTGTGAAGGCCAGGCAGGTTTCGGTCACCGCGTACCACGAGCGCTCCAGAAGGTGCTGGGAGGCGGAAAAAGGGGGTTTGAGACGGGTTTTGGGGTGGGAAATGGGGTTTGGAGGGGGTGTTGGGGTCAAAAATAGGGCCTAAGGGGGGTGTGGGGATCAGATTTGACCCTGAAATGGGGTTGAAAGGGTCTGAGGGTTCAAAATTCACCCCTAAAATGGGACTGAGAGAGACTTGGGGATCAAAATTGCCTCCAAAAATGGGACCTAAAACCCCTCAGGGCCCAAAATCCACCCAAAAATGGGACCTAAAACCAATTTGGGTTCAAAATTCCCTCCAAAATGGCACCCAAGGGCTCTTGGGGTTCAAAATTCACCACAAAAATGAGACTAAAAGCATCTCAGGGTCCAAAATTCCTCCCAAAATGGGACGTAAAACCACTTGGGGTTCAAAATCCCCCCAAAAATGGCACCCAAGGGCTCTTGGGGGTCAAAATTCACCACAAATTTGAATTCCCCCCAAAAACAGTTTCATAGGTTAATCCCAAAATGGGACGTAAAACCACTTGGGGTTCAAAATCCCCCCAAAAATGGCACCCAAGGGTCTCATAGGGTTCAAATTGTCCCCCAAAATGGCACCAAAAACCCCTCAGGGCTTGAATTCCCCCCAAAAATGGGACCTAAAATCTCTTGGGGTTTAAATTCCACCCAAAAATGGGATCTAAAACCTCCTGAAGTTCAAAATCCACCCCAAAATGGCACCCAAGGGTTTCATAGGGTTCAAATTCCCCACAAAATGGGACCAAAAACCCCTCAGGGCCCAAAATCCACCCAAAAATGGGACCTGAAACCTCTTGGGGTTCAAAATCCACCCCAAAAATGGCACCAAAAATGCCTCAGAACCCAAAATCCACCCCAAAAATGGGACCTAAAACCTCTTGGGGTTCAAAATCCCCCCCAAAAATGGCACCAAAAACCCCTCAGAACCCAAAACCCACCCAAAAATGGGACCTAAAACCTCTTGGGGTTCAAAATCCCCCCCAAAAATGGCACCAAAAACCCCTCAGAACCCAAAACCCACCCAAAAATGGGACCTAAAACCTCTTGGGGTTCAAAATCCACCCCAAAAATGGCACCAAAAATGCCTCAGAACCCAAAATCCACCCCAAAAATGGGACCTAAAACCTCTTGGTCTTCAAAATCCACCCCAAAATGGCACCCAAGGGTTTCATAGGATTCAAAATCCCCCCCAAAAATGGCACCAAAAACCCCTCAGAACCCAAAATCCCCCCCAAAAATGGGACCTAAAACCTCTTGGGGTTTAATTTCCCCCCAAAAATGGGACCTAAAACCCCTCAGGGCCCAAAAACGGCACCAAAAACCCCTCAGGGCTTGAATTCCCCCCAAAAAACGGGACCTAAAACCTCTTGGGCTCCAAAACCCCCCCCAAAACCTCCCCCAAGATCCCTTAGCGCCCCAAATATCCCCCCCAAAACAGCACCCGAGTCCTTCAGACCCCCCCTAAAACCCCCCTGAGATCCCCTCCAACCCGAAGCCGTTCCCCATCCCTCACCTCCATCTCCGCCGCCCTCAGCTGCCCGAAAAACACCTTCCCCATGAACTTCCCCAGCAGGAACACCAAGACGAAAGCCTGGATGTAGAGAACCTGCGTGGAAAAAGGAGGGAGTAAAATTTGGGTCCCAAAAATTAGGGCTGACGCCCTCCCCGCTTGTATTTTGGGCCCGCCCAAAGTGGGGTTTTTTTGAAGCTAAAAAGGCCCCGTTTCAGTCGGCGAAAG
>NW_010196171.1:2291-2576 GCF_000695765.1 Mesitornis unicolor
TGGTGTTGTGGGGGGGTTAATTAGCGAGGGGTTAATTAATTAAGGGGGTACTTACGGCCATGCTGGGGCTGGATTTGGTGAGGTAAACCACGGTGGGGTAGAATTGGTGCTTTAGGTAATAAGCGTGGGCCACCACGGCCGTGGTGAGGGGGGGTTAATTAGCGAGGGGTTAATTAATTAAGGGGGTACTTACGGCCATGCTGGGGCTGGATTTGGTGAGGTAAACCACGGTGGGGTAGAATTGGTGCTTTAGGTAATAAGCGTGGGCCACCACGGCCGTGGTGA
>NW_010196171.1:2595-3200 GCF_000695765.1 Mesitornis unicolor
TGAGCGCCAGGCTCCCGGCCATCACCACCGCCGTGCACAGCATCGCCGCGCCTCCGCCTGCCGAGAAAACGCCCCGGGAAGGGGCACTTTGGGTGAAAAAAAAACCCTTTTTAATACAAAACGAGGATTTGAGGGGGTGGTCGAGTCCCTTTTTGGGGTGATTTGAGGTCGTTTTGGAACCTGACGGGGAAACGCCGCTCTAATATCGGCAGTAACGTGGTTGGTTTGGATGTTGAGAGGGGTTAAACGCGGCTTTTTTGGCCCAAAGTCGCTCCCCGGTGGCGTCACCGGCTCCTGAACTAAATAGTCGGTGATGTTTCCTCTTCTCTGTCCCCAAATGTCCCCTCAGCGACCCCAGATATCCCCGTAGTGACCCCAAGTATCACCACAGTGACCCCAAATGTCACCAGTGACCCCAAATACCCCCTCAATGTCCACAAATATCCCCTCAGTGACCCCAAATGTCCCCACAATGACCCCAAATGTCCCCTCAGTGGCCCCAAATATCACCTCAGTCACCACAAATATCCCCTCAGTGACCCCAAACATCACCCCAGTGATCCCAAATGCCCCATCAATGTCCACAAATATCCCCTCAGTGACCC
>NW_010196172.1:0-637 GCF_000695765.1 Mesitornis unicolor
CAAAGTCTGGAATTAATCCAAATCTAAGGTCTGGAAGGGCATATAGCCTCTCTTAAACCCTTTGTGTTACCCGTTCCTATGATTCTGTGGGGACGTGATGTATTATCATAGTGGGGAATGTCCATTCAGACCCATTTTTAGACGAGGCCATTGAAGTGCGTGACACCTTAAAGTTGACATGGAAAACTGATACCCCTATTTGGGTAGATCAATGGTCCCTACCATTAGAAAAGCTTCGCGCCCTCCAAGAATTAGTTATGGAGCAGCTAACGAAGGGGCATACTGTGCCTTCCACTAGCCCTTGGAATTCACCTGTTTTTGTTATTAAGAAACAAACTAGCAAGTGGCGCTTGCTCCACGACCTCAGAAAAATTAATAACGCTATGGAAGACATGGGAGCCCGTCCCCTACTATGATTCCGCGACATTGGCATTTGACTGTTGTTGATCTCAAAGACTGTTTTTTTGGTATTCCACTGCATCCAGACGATGCTTCTAAATTTGCTTTTTCAGTTCCAAGTGTCAACATGCAGGCCCCGTTGCAAAGGTACCAGTGGGTTGTGCTGCCACAAGGAATGAAGAACAGCCCTACAATTTGTCAGTGGTATGTAGCTAAAATACTTAGTCCTGTTAGAACC
>NW_010196172.1:908-1998 GCF_000695765.1 Mesitornis unicolor
GAGCCTGCCACCCCTGAGGAACGGCTACAGAAAGTGTTATATGTTTTTAACTTTTTGAATTGTTCTTTAATAGATAACAATCCTCTGATAGTTAGACATTTTAATGCGAATACCTCAGGTGAAGCACGAGTTAAAGCTCCAGTGTTGGTTTGGGATCCAGAGACAGGTAAAATCTTGGGACCATATCCTCTTGTTACATGGGGAAGAGGTTATGCTTGTGTCTCCACAGAAAAAGGCCCCAGATGGATTCAGGCAAAGAATGTATGACCTTTCCGTGAATCCCTACCACAATCATCTGGTGACGACTCCGATCATCTCACTGATCAACAAATTCTTGAATCCTCTGAAACTGTAAACGATTGAGACGCTGACAACTAACACACTGAGGAAGCCTTGGAGCGCCTGGATAGGACCAAACTTTGACTCTTGTTGTTTTGAAGGAATTTGGGACTATGGTTGGGTGTCTAGTTTTGATAATAATAGGTATATGGGTCTATCAGGATGGTTAAGAAGTTTGTTAAAGACTATCGTATATGCTTTAGCTGGTTTTATTCTTTTACTGCCTTTTTCTACCCTGTCTGTTGCAATGCTTGCAAAGAAGGGTGACCTTTCCCATTTCAAAGACGGCTCCGAGCAGCAGCGACCGAAATTGAAGGCGAACATGGGCGAGATGGCGAAGCATGGAACAGCAGAGCCCAAGGCTTTGTTTGGCTACAGAAGCACTTGGCAGGAAACGAGAAATCTAGCAACAGCTTTCAGTCCTAGCCCCTTTCTGGTGTGAGTTGGAATTGAACGTTTGCCATATTGAAACCAGGCTGTGGGCAGCAACAGAGAAAGCCTGGTGGCAAACGTTGTCTTCCCAGGGAAGCAAAGAAGCCCAGAACCCCAGCATTTGTGGGGCTACAGAAGTGCTTCATAGAAAAGATAAGACCCAGTAAAAGCCTTCAGTCCTAGCGTCTTTGATGTGGGAGGAGAACTTGACCGCTTCCCTTTGAGAGACGGCTCCGACCAGCAGCCACCAAATTTGGAGGCAAACATGAACGAGATAGAAAACCATGAAACGGCAGAGCCCAAGGCTTTGTTTGGCTAC
>NW_010196173.1:0-764 GCF_000695765.1 Mesitornis unicolor
TGCTCCATGCATCCACACTGCTTCCTTAACCCCGGGACCAGCATCCTAGAGCCCCACCTGAGCGACCCTGACAGGACGGAGCTGATCGACACCTGCCTCGCCAGCGTCCTCGCCCTGCCACCGCTGGAGCGGGATGAGAACGGCGCCGATGCTTTGCGCAAGGAGGTACGGTACCCAGCGCCCGGGGCAGGCAGGGAGCTGCTCAGATGCTGCCCACACTGCTCAGATGCTGCTTGGCTGCTTCAAGCCAGCGTTGGCAGCACCGATGCGGGGTTAACATCAGGCCCATGACCCAGCCTGAGTGATACGGCTTTGTTGTGTGGCTCAGGACCCCGGGGCTCTTTTTTCAACAGCATACAGATGCCTTTTGGCAGTCCCGTGAGCCATGGGGTGCCAGGGCCCCGGTATCACCTTGGCAGGGGCTCAGCGGTGGGAAAAGGCTGATTTCGATTCAGCTCAGCACCTCAGGGGGGAAGCGAGCGGCCCCGCTTCCTCCGCTCACTTTATTTCCTGCAAAAATAAAAACCACCCGGCCCTTCTGCGCGCTGATAGCGAGGGAGAAAATATGAGCTTATCAGCCAGCCCAAATGCTGCTAATAAGAGCGTGAAGTCCCTGGAGGAAGGGGGAAATCAAATGATCCTGGCAACCCCGCAGGGTAGAAGGGGGCCTTTCCATAACTGGCTTTTGAAAGGCTGCAGCTGCTTCTCAGTTGGGCTTGAGTGCTTAATGAATGAAAATAACCCGCCGCTAATGAAGTTGTTGC
>NW_010196173.1:812-3403 GCF_000695765.1 Mesitornis unicolor
GCTGCTGCTGTGGCCGCGGAGCGGGCGCCTGGAGCTCTGTGTGTCCCCGGCCGCTGTTTGCAGGCATCTGGCCTGAAAGTTGAGGTTAATAATCCTTGCCTCCTGCCTTTCCTTCCTACGGAGCCTTGTAGTTGTTAGGTTTTAGTAGTAGTTTTTAGGGGTTTTTGGGGGGGAGTTTATCCCAAAAAAATAAGCCCGGGAAGGTGTAAGCGTTTCCAAAGGGCTCCTTCACATTGGGCTCACTGCAATTGGTCCCCAATTGGAAGAAGGAGCTGAAGCCTCCGTGCTCGGCCCTGGCCATGTCCTGACCCCCACCTTGTGCCCAGCACTCCCAGTGAAGGTGGATTTTACAGACTGGGATTCAGTCCTCGCTGTGTTTGCCTCCAGAGCTGGAGGTGGCTGCATTTTGGCACCCAGCACCTGGGAAGGGAGCGAGGTGGCCCCATCCTTGCACCCCTGGGCAGGTCCCCGTGCCGAGGTGCGGCGTTTTGTAGCCTCTGATCCACCTTTCCTCCTCAGATACTGTACGAGGACACCATCAGTGCCCTTAAAGACCTGCTGAAGAGCCTCCTGCAGAGGAGCCTGACCCCCCATGGGCTGCAGGACATGTTTGCGGTAGGTGCAGCCCGGCTTTGGGGGCGTCCTCAGGGAGATGTGGGGAAGCCCCGGTGCTGGCACCAGGGTTGGGACCCAGAGCAGGAATTAGTGAGGTCGTGGGGTCTGCTGTGACCCCAGGCCCTCCTGCAGGGGCTGCTCTGGCTGGGGCAAGGCCTCAAGGGGAGGGAGCACACGATGGCCCCTTTGAGGATGGCGCCTGTGATGGACGGTCAGCGTGTGGCCAATGAGGAGAAGTCTCTGGTAGCAGGGGGATGCACTCAGGGCCTCATCAGGAGGCACAGACCCAGTTGGTTGGGGCAGGGACATGGTGTCCACAGCCCACAGTGCACCACTGCATCCCACTTTGTGCCCATTGCCCCTTGGCCTGGTTCTAGGCCCAACCCAGCAGAGGCTGGTCCCATCCTGACCCCTTGAGATATTGATGAGATCAACGAGATCCCTTGAGATATTAATGAGATCAATGAAATCCTTGAGATTTTGATGAGATCAATGAGATCCCTTGAGATATTGATCAGATCAATGAGATCCCTTGAGATATCGATGAGATCAATGAGATCCCTTGAGATATTGATGAGATCAATGAGATCCCTTGAGATATTGATGAGGTCAATGAGATCCCTTGAGATATTGATCAGATCAATGAGTTCCCTTGAGATATTGATGAGATCAATGAGATCCCTTGAGATATTGATGAGATCAATGAGATCCCTTGAGATATTGATGAGCATCAACGAGATGAATGCTTTTCCCTGCAGCA
This sequence comes from Mesitornis unicolor, assembly GCF_000695765.1. Taxonomy (NCBI): domain Eukaryota; kingdom Metazoa; phylum Chordata; class Aves; order Mesitornithiformes; family Mesitornithidae; genus Mesitornis; species Mesitornis unicolor. The sequence goes on from NW_010196173.1 coordinate 2,188, forward strand.
TTTAGGCCCCTGGATCAAGTCGAACAAGGAGCACGAGCGGCAGCGAGCGGTGGAGATCAGCGCCGCGTTGCTGGATTTCTACCTGGGCAAGCTGAACGTCAGCGTATGTAACGGCAGAGCTCGAGAGCGGTGGCTTTGTGGTGGCGGGGAAATGCTGTACCCGCGCTCTCCTCGCAATCGTCACCCCCCTTTGTCACCCCTGCAGACCGTCATCCCCTTCTACAACCTCGGCGTCCTCATCGCGCTCTTCTCGCCGCGCTGCTCGGACTCCCTGGCCAGCGTTCGGCTGGACGCCGTCGACTGCGTCTACTGCCTGCTCTACATCCAGCTCTGCTACGAAGGTGGGCAGCACACGGCGCCTTTGCCTTTTTCTTTGCGGCCATCCCTCCATGATCCCAAAGGAGCTCTTAGGGAGCATCCCGAAGCGTTCAGGTTGCAGCGGCTCTCTCCAATGTGGAGGAGCGGGTTTTGAGCCTGGTTCCCAGCCTGGTGTTCCCCCTCTCTCCAGGAGAGGTCAGTCCTCCCCTTCAGATGGAGACGCTGAGGGAAGCTGAGCTCCCACAGCTCCAGGAGAGGTCTCCATATGCTGCGGTGCGGCTCCTTGCAGGGCAAACCCTTCTGGCCCTTGGCAGCAGCTTGGGTTTTGTGGCTCCTTGCTGCAGGCTGGGGCTGGCTCATGAGTAAAACCCTGCGGCACGCGGAGGTCTTTTTTGGGTGTGAAATATGGGGTACGGAGTTCACCGAGTGCTCCCTTTGAACCCAGGTTTCGCCAGGGACCACAGAGATGAGATGGTGGAGGGGTTGAAAGCCCTGAAGAAAGGCCTGGAGGAGCCCGACTTCACTGTCCTCTTCCACACCTGCAACAACATTGCCATGGTAAGGTGGGGGACAAATCCTGCATGGCCTCGGTCTTTCCAGGGCAGTGGGGATGTGCAGGATGCAATGCCTCATCCGTTCTGACCGGTCTGGAAGCTGCTGGGGAGCAGCATCAGCAAACCAACCACTGCAGTCTTCTCCAGTCCTGGCCTGGCCAGGGGATGCTCAGAGCACCTCAATCCATTGGGAAGCTGCTGGACCCCTCTTTGGGTGTGAAGGCCCCAACGAGGACATCGGTGCAGTCGCTCTGGGGGTGCAGAGGACACTGGCAGGGACTCAGTGGTTCCGTTCAGGGCTCTGTCAGTGCCATGGCTTAGGGCTGGGCTGGGCACTAAACCCT
>NW_010196174.1:0-1473 GCF_000695765.1 Mesitornis unicolor
GTCCACAGGTCAATGCTTTACTTTCTGGAAACATCACTTTGGAGGGTGTTTCATCTTCTGAGCCATCAGTCACTCCCAGCACAGGGCACACGGCCAGTTCCCATCCTCTCCTGACTCCGCTAAATTTGATTTTGACTTGTCTAATCCAATGGTCCTGTCATACGTGAAACAGCCTGAGGAGCAATTGGAAGCCCATGCACCACGTTCACTGCTACTGGACATATAAAAGAAAGCCTTTAAAACCAGAACTTTCAGTTCAACAGAAACAAATGCTACCATGAGCTCAACCTCAATTACAGGGAGACCAAAGAAGAAGAGACACCTGAGAAGACCAATTCCTTGCACATTTTATTGGCAGCACCTTTGGAGAAAGAGCCCAGTGTTTCAGCACTGCACTTGGGAGGTGGTTTTTTATTGAAGAATTGCATTTGCACAGGCAACATCTGGCACAGTGCTTTACTAAGATTAGACATAACTGGATGAAACCTCAAGTCAAGCAGTATAAGCCCAGAACATTATCTAAAAGCAGAATAATGCAAAGAGAAATAAGTGGACTTTTGGCCTAAGATAAACTCTGGAAAATGTCAGAAATATGGGAGGCAGGTTATTGTTGGTGAAACAGTGTCTGTTGGGGCGGGTTCCATAGGGCATCCTTGACGTCCTGGTTCCTCACGCTGTAGATGAGGGGGTTCACTGCTGGAGGCACCACTGAGTACAGCAATGACACCACCAGGTCAAGGGATGGGGATGAGACAGAAAACAGAAAGGGGCTTTAGGCAGGCAAAGATTCCAGTGCTGGTTACTATGGACACCACAGGAAGTGAGGCAGACACATGGAAAATGGCTCCATGTTTTTTCAGACTGTGGCAGGAAAGGGGAGGGAACAATACCACTGTGTGACCCCTCTGGGTCTTACAGCTACCACTTGTCCTCCTCTATCAGCTTCCTAGCCCTTAAACCAGAAAATGTAGTTTAACCCCAGCCAGCAACTAAACACCACACAGCTGCTCACTCACCTCCCCCACCCTGTTGCAATGGGATGGGCAAGAGAATCAGAGAAAAATGGTAAGAAAATCCATGGGTCGAGATAAGAACAATTTAATGCTTGAAATTAAATAAAATAATATTTTTAAAAAATTTTTGATAACTAAGACAGCCATAAAAGTAAGAGAAAACTAAACCAAGAAAATCAAGTGAGGCAACCTCTCACCACACGCTGACCCACACCCATCAAGTCCCCAGGCAGCAATCACGTCCCTCTGACCACATCCCCCTGGTCTGTACGTGCAGCATGGCATCTTATGGCCTGGAAAAATCTCTTTTGTCACTTTGAGTCAGCTGTCCTGGCTGCGTCTACTGCCAGCTTTTTGTAGAGAAAAAGCGGGGAGGATGGGGGGCAGTATGAGAATCTGAAAATGTCCCTAGCTTAATTGTAAGCATTACTTGACAACACCTACAACATCAGTGTGTTAT
>NW_010196175.1:0-10000 GCF_000695765.1 Mesitornis unicolor
GGGACATGGGTCAGTGGTGGACAGGTTGTGGTTAGACTCCATGATCTTCAGGTCTTTTCCAGCCAAATGATGCTATAATTCTATATAACATCCATAAAGGTGTTACTGAAGGGCAGGTATGAGACATAACCATGGCACTTCTGCACAGCAAGTGTTTTTTTTTTCCCTGTACAGCGCTGGGAATCGACTGAATCTGTCACAGATGTGTATAAGATGTGTCCAACCTCGTGCAGCAACTCCTGCAAGTATTTAGCAGTACAACGTATTGACCGTATCCTGAAGTCCTTACTCAGACGAAACCTGCCCAGAGGTCAGTGCGAATCTCGATTAATCAATTTATTCAGAAACAGCTGGCTGTTTCTCTGTGGTTTTGAAGCGCGTACCTTTGAACAGCATACAAAATTAGGATTAAAATCAGGAAGACATGGGTTTGTCCATGTGAAGGAAGGGTGTTGCAGAGAAGGAAATGTTCATTTTTCGGTGTGGTTTGTTGCAGGAGGAGGCTGGGATGAGGACGCTTTTGCAGAGCAGCGTGCACTCAGCCCCGGCTGCTTGACAGAGCTGCTGTATAATCGCAGGGCACTTACCTCAAATCATAGGTTGTGAAAACTGACATTTCCATTCAAATTACTCCAGTAGCCGACCGGTCCCCGCTGCAACTTCCTCTGTCAGTGACACGGTGACAGCGATCCAGGAATTTAACTTGCTGTTGTCTCGCTCCAAGTGGAATTATGAAGTTGGTGACATGCATTAGGAGGATGGCTCCTGGTGGCGGCCGCCGCTTTGTGTGTCTGTGCGATTAATCACAGGTCGAGCGCGGAGCCCGGGAAGTTTTGTCAGCTCGGGGAAGCTGTCCCTGCTGTGAACCCCCTCGCGCTGACTCCTCTCCTCCTCGGTCCCTATTGTCTGAGTGAAAAGCTCCCGCTCCACTGAAGTTTTCCTGGCATCGACTGCTTCCTTGAGGTTTTTAAGTCTCTCTCTTTAATTATGACGGGCAGATCATCTGTTCTTGACATATGTGTACCTGATGGTCACACTGCTGCGCTCCCTCCTCTCCTCAGGGATGCCTCTCGGATTTATTTCTTTTACTTTCATTGCAAGCTACCTTTTAAATTTCTGTCTAACCTTTTAAGCAAGAAGCCTTTTCTCTTCATAAAAAAGCAGCCGGCAGATTTTGTGATTCGCGGTGTGTGCCATACGCGGGCTGAAATTGCATATAATTTTTGCCCAGTTTTATTCCTGTATTACACGGTCAACCGTTAAACTCTGATATGTGGTACTCTGCAACAAATGTCCCCAAATTCCAGTGTTTGATGCCAGAGGCAAAGCATCTGATGGTGAATTATCGGCCTGTACCTGGGCAGATCTCCACTGAGCTGCTGCCACCACTGAGCAAGGCAGCAAAACTTGGGGTAGGTCCTTTGTAAACCATGGTGGCATCTTTCAGAAGAGGGTCCCAGGACCCATCCAACAGTCAGACATGGTCAGGATTGGGCCATGGGCCCCCTTGATCTGCCCCGTTCCTCTGCAGAGAAGTTGGACCAGGACTTGGATCCTACTGGAAGCTCAGTATGCACCTTGGGAGCCAAAACCTTGTCCTGAGGCCCAGTTGCAGATCTGAACATCCTCGAGCTCAAAAACCATCCCCACCTGGATCTCAACCTGGCTTATGGTCATCTTCCATCAAAACTCAGTTTTTGTAACTTGAAAAGCAGCAAACAGATCCGTTATTAAGGAAAATTTAAGTGTAAAGTCATGTTTGTCTACACTTCTCTGAGAAAAACTGGGCCTCATTATTGCTGTCCATCAGAAGAATAATTAACGTCAAGTTCTTATAGTGAATTCATTACCTCCTTGGACAAGGAGCAACTCTAACCAAATTTTACAGAAAAGCTTTCAGAAGAAGAGAAAATATAATGTGTGCTAAGTGTGAGTCATGGTCTTCACTGCCTGACAACAGGAGCCAATAAACCAAATACCTTGACTGTTTGTTGAGTTGACACCGTGCACTGTCCATGAATGAAGGCATTCTGTTAAATCAGGGTTATTCCATCATTTTCAATTTTAATTTTCCTGGAAATATTGCATCTCAAACGCTCTGCAAAATGATGTGTAACCAACATGCTCAGTTGTTAGGGATATATATGTTTTCCTGGAATATCAAAGGACTCAGAGCTTACACTTTGATCTTGTTTCCAAGCTCCTGGAAGTTAATTCTGCTGCATCCCTGGGTTTGGATGAAGCCTGTGCTAGGTATTCACCACCACCATTTTTATCTTTCTTGTAAGACTAATTTCACATCTTCCTTCACATCGCCCATCACCCCAACATCTCCTTTATCTGAGTCATCCTCTGCGCGTAGTTCCCTCTGGGTTTGCGCTAAGTGTTTGAAAGCAATGGGAAGCGTCCACCGGGAACCGTGACCTCTGGGGTTTAGATCAGCTGCTCTGCTACTCTACTTTCCTTTCTGCTTTTGGGCCTGCAGCAGCCCAATCATCCACAAGGCTTTAAAAGCCCATGAAAGCTTCTTGGCTCTTCAGAGGTGTCGTGTCGTTACGTTGCGCCGTATGCTCTGGGATCGGTTGGCCATGGTTGAAGCTTTCAGTAAATTCCTTTTAAATATGACTTTATGGTTTTAGAAAGAGATGCAGCCTCATTTACAGATGGCCCTTGTGTTTGTGGTCGGTTGTGAAGATACATCCATCTACTGAGAAAAGGTCTAACCCCAGACTGAGGAAATTAGCAGCTAAAACCAAGGTGAGAATTAGATAAGTCCTAAACTAAAACTTTCTAAAATTTTGCTTTTCCAGCCTTAAGAAAGGAAACTGCAGAGTTACCCTCCTGGGGCAATGTGTTTTAGGAAGTCAGGGTACTTCTGAAGGAAAAAAAAAAAAGTAAAAATATTTATTTATTCTTTACCCTCATGTGGAATCCCCAAATAATTTGTCTATGTTTGTTTCAAACCAGTTCCAGGATACCATGGATGCTGGGCTGTATCTGTGTCTTGGTAGCCAGCTTAGGGCTATAGAACTGACCCAAAATATCCTTTTATACTAAATATTTCTTCACACTTAGGGAAGCAAGCCTAAAACCAGAAAACAACATGAGAAAGTGACCCAATTGCTCAGTTCCCTGCGGTGAACCGCTTTGAATATCAGAATGAAGGCCACGAGCACTTCAGTTTCTTCATGTGAGAGAGAGAGGCCTCTGGAAATTGTTGAGGTGTTGTACCCCTACGAAGGGAGATGTCCCATCCCTGGGAAGAGGAAAGGCAATGGCCACCAGTCCCAGCGCTGCTGGAAATACGAAATATTGGGGGATCCTTCCACTTTGAGCAGGCATCACACGACCTGCAGCTCCTGGTTGTCTCAAGGCACTTTTACCCAGAGCAAAAATGCTAAAAACCATAAGAACCTCCCCAAAAAATACGAATGAAGTGTGTGCTCAAGGCTGTCAAGGAGTGAAAAATGACTGGAGCAGAGAAAAGTGTAAGAAGCTGGGGGAGATGCAGTGCTAGCAATTGCTATTATAGAGACCATGTAGGCTTTTGATGCGAAATAAAGAAAATCCAACCAGTTTAGGGAATATTAAGCTGCCTTCTGGAGTTTTGAGCAACGCTTCCCTTATTGTGAGAAGGAACAGCTTTAAATCTCCCGTGGTCTGGCCGAGGAGAGGAGCATGGGTACCAGCTTTGGGTGAAAGGAGATATGCTGGAAAAGGAGATGAATCGCAGCAAAAGTAACCAAAAAAAAGTGCTTTACCTCGACGTTGAATAGGGGATTAACTGCACAATGCTGCCATTTTTTGAATTCTGCCCGTCTCCGGTTTATTTTGTGTTTGTTCGTGATGCCAGCAATCAAAATAACGTTTGGCTGCTCAGTGTGCTCAAAAAGGGCTTTCCGGTGCCCAGAATCTGTTTGTCAGCAGGTGACTGCTGTGGGGAGGGACAGAGGGGACAGCTTGTCTTATTTTATTTTCAAGGGTGGATATTTAACACTGGAAACCCAATTCGTATTTTATTTCTTACCGAAACTCTTATCTCTGTAATTACGAGCACGCACACACACCAAAAAAACAACCCGATAGAGCTCATCCAGCCTTGCAGGGCGAGTTATTTATAGGAGATCTCTGCCTTTTGTCAGATTTGGGGGTTGTTAATGATTATTTTTTTTCCAGAATAAACCCTATTCTGTGCTGCAGGAGAGGAACCCACCCCAATCTAATCACCAGCTCTGGTCGTCAGCGCGAGCTGCGGGAGAAGACGTTGAATAAAGCAGACGCATCCAGGAAATAATGCCTGTCCAGTGCAGCCAGATGGAGAGGGTATATCCTGACAAAGCATTTGTTTTCATAAATGTTCAATTACCATTATTTCTGTGGCACGAGCATGCTCCAGAAGTAGTATGCGAATTAATAAGATTGCTGGTAGGAATAAACATGAAGGGAATTGTGCACTGGTTAAGAATGATGGTTGTAAACCCCAAAATCTTAACATTTCTATAGGATTGTTTTGTGCACGTACAAACCAGAAAACCTTAGTTCGAGCTATGCTTAAAAATGATGGTTTTAAAAAAATTCTAGCTCTTTTTTGCACAAAAAATCTCTTACGACAGGGCTGGCTCTTCCCGTGCCCATGCAACACATCAGTAATCTGTAGGTTTATATAAATACAGTAAGTGAGGAAAAACTCCACTAGAAACTTTTATCTGGAATATAACATATACACCGTCTAATCAAAAGTTTATGATAGCAGAAATCTCACATGAACAGAGGAAGATTTTTCTGGTTTATACCTTGATATAACCCCATTTATGTGAGAATTTACGAGTACGTGAATCCCATACTAAGCGAGTAGGACTCTTCACGCAGGTGAAATTGTGAACGTGCTTAAGTATTGCCTGGGATGGCATCCAAGAAAATGGGTTTTATTTTATTAGTTACAACTTGGTCTTCTTTCTCCTGTGAGTTTGTTTATTGAAATGCTATGTGTGCCTCAAAGTTTTGGGAGTGAACCCGTGGTGTGTTTGCAGCCTTTGCTTTCAAGTCAAAGATGCAAGGCACCCGAAAATAAACTGAATTTGGATGTGTCAATGGCAGGGATGGAGCTGACACTTGTTAGCAGACAGCCTGGAAATGCCAGAGCTGGAAGGGTTAAGTTTGCAGTTTATTTTTTAAAAACGAGATACTTCAGTTTGTCCAGCAAAGTATTGCAGTGTGTAGTTTGGAGTTTTGCTGGAGGTGCTTCGTTCAGTTCAGTAATCCAGCCTGAGTGCTTATCTCTGATCTTTTCCTCTTATTTTGGACTTTATTTCTGCATATCTCGAGGTCCTGATGCTTAGTGCATGCAAACCCTTCTGAAAAGTAGGTGCCGGGTTTTTCATGGGTCCTTTTGCCAGTGCCACCGCTCGCTGTGCTGCGTTTCCACCCACAGCTGATGCGGGGTCTTGGCTGGCAAACCAGGCCATGGTGGCCATGGCCAAGGTACAGCCCCTGCTGCCGTCCCGGTGCTGGTTCCCATGGCAGACACACGTCTGGTTGCCCCTTCCCACATGCCATGGTTTGCACGTGTACAGTTACTGTGATAAGAGAAAATCAGATTTAAGCTGCGCACAGTCAATAAATCTTAAAACAGCTGAGTATTTCTGGAAGTAAGGCTTTGGAGAAGTGTCTGTGAGTCAGAAAGAAAAAGCTTTATTGGTGTCTAATAATTCCTGGAAGTTTTTTTTTTTTTCCTGCCACATCTCCTTAACTTGCTGCTTCAAAGCTTTGGTGGCTGCTTCAGATCTTCCTTCAGTGCGGTCACCCAAGGTGAACATCCAGAGGGGACCAAAACCCAAGGTTGCCCCTGCCCAAAGGGATGTTCCCCTGGGGAGGTGGGTACAAAGGTGGGGGTCTGATCGCCTCACCGGAGTTTGTTCATGCAAAGACAACTGGTGGGCAACCCACCAGGTTGTCCCAAGGGTATTTGCCAAGCACCCAAAACCCACAGCCGTGGCACTGACTCCAGTGGGCTCCCTGGTAGCCGTTCTGAAGGCTAACCCAGCTTGCAAATAGTCCATGTTGAAACTCAAGCTGCCAGTGTACCTAGGGGAATGAAAACAAGGGAAAAGGAAACATTGGAATGAATTTAAATAAGAAACCTATTCAAGGGAATAAAAAATTATTTGGTTTTTGCAGTGCCTGCAAGCAGAGGAGCTAAAAACCATTCGTGAAGGTGCTTCCAGGTGTGAGTAGCTACACGTTGGAGCAGTCCTCGGGAGTGCACTGTGCTCACAGGTAGAAAGCAACGTGTAAGTCTTTACAGGCTTTGATTCTCAACACTCAATTTATTTGTGACGTTATTTGTTCATTCCTAATGAAATAATAATTCCAGTAATAACGCTCATGACCCCATACTATATTTGACATTGTTATATGGCTTCTGATTCCACCCGAATTTGCTCATGAGCAATCCCATAGCATTTGACTCCTCGCACTGAGTATTAAAAGGTTTTCTTGTTTTCTTCTTTCACTCCGAGCACAAATTAAGTGCGAGCTGTGCATCTTTAAAGCCAATACATCTCTCCAGCCATTGCAAAATGGGAAATAAATAAATAAACAGATAAATAAATAAATAAGAAACCCAAGGGCTGGTAATTTAGTACTCGAAAGTTAATTCAGGAGACCTCTAACCTTCAAACCGCCACGTGACTATTGATTTTCAATATTGCGCGGGTCCGTGCCACCCTAAGCGTGTAGTTCAGCAGATTCCAAACACTTTTTTCCTTATCAGTTCAGTCCCCGAGTACTTGTGCATTAAGACAACAAATACTGGCGGCTCCCGGCCTGTCACATGGAGGACGTGCCGCGGGTCTAATGAAGTTGGGCCGCTGGCAAACACACCACGGCGAGGGGCTCCTCCGGCCCCTTCCTGGCTCCCGAGGGTTGTGCCATGGCCAAGGACCAACGTGGGAGCAGGGGGTGAGCTGAGCACGGCTGGTCCTAACACAGAGTTTTGGAAAAAAAACCTCTGCTTTCAGACCAAAGCGTTTATATTTAACCTTTAATTATATTCCTTATGTTGATTTGAGGATTGTAAGGTTTCTAAAACCTCTTTTCCTTCCTCCAGAAACAAATAATGGAAATATAGGATCACAGAGTCATTAAGGTTGGAAAAGCCCTCCAAGATCATCCAGTCCAACGTCAACCCAACCCCACCATGGCCATAAACCATGTCCCCAGGTGCCACATCCAGGCACTTCTTGAACCCCGCCAGGGATGGGGACTCCACCACTGCCCTGGGCAGCCCCTGCCAGTGCTGAGAACCCTTTGGGGAAGAAATTTCCCCTCAGATCCAACCTCACCCTTCCCTGGCACAACTTGAGGCCATTTCCTCTCATCCCATCGCTTGTTCCTGGGGAGCAGAGCCTGACCCCACCTCTCTACCCCCTCCTTTAGGAGCTGCAGAGGGGATAAGGTCTCCCCTCAGCTCCTCTTCTCCAGACTAAAAACTAAGGTGGAAATAGCGGTGATGCTCCAAGACTCTCTGAACCCCGGTGCCTGGATTATGTGGTAATACCAGGACATGGTACTTAAACCACCTTCCTCTCTTCCTAATCACCAATTAGTTAAATTAACGGCGGTTCGTGGGCTGGTGTGCTGCAGGCCACGTGTGCAGCGCCAGATGAAGATGTGTTTTAACCCGCGCACCTAAAAAAGACTTCAGCCCTCCCTCCTCCTCCCGGCGTTATTGATTATTGAAAATGTTACATCCCGGGGAGGAAAATGTCATTGCTTTAAATACCAGCATTAACAGTTGGTAAAAGTTCTTTTTCACCGAGGCGCGTGTGACGGAGAAAAATTAAACAACGGAAAAGAGGGAGAAATACACGGAATTTCAAAGGAGAAGAAAGAAAAAATATCATTGGAGTGTTAAGCTCCGACCGAGAAGGAGCTTCGCTGCCTTACGTCAGCGGCCTCAAAGCGACTCGTACTGGACTTTTTACTGGAACGGTGAAATATATAATGAAATCCAACAAGGAAACTGGAAAAACAGCCAAATTGGTGCAGCAAAGTGGTTAATAGGATCATTAGCCTACTCGCTGTATTTTTTTGGACATTGTGTGCCTGTACCGTAGTCCTCGAGAGCAGATTGCAGGAACAGGCTGACAGTTACCCGCTAACTCAGCAGTGCTGGGTGCAAACTGCCATCTTCCTGTGGATTTACAGCTGCCACTTCTGCTACTTCAATTAGTTCTATAGCACACAGATGTTGCTTAAATGTTGCTGCTAATGATACTGCAATAAGCGTAAGATTCATGCCATATTTTGAGGCACGTAAATTTCTCAAGTGGCACAATTAAAGTGGAAATATTAGGTGGGGAGAACTTGGCAGTCTCTCCAACTTGGAAAGCGCACCCGCTATGCAATAATGGGTCAAAAATTCATTCAAGTTTTACTGCTGTTCAGAGTTTTAAAAGACTTTTCACAGTTGAATGCAAAGTAGTAAAAAGCGGAGTATTAGGAAATGAGAATGCTGTTCTGTTATTCAGACATGACTTTTCATTTCAAATTGAAATCACATGCTTACCTTCGCGTTGCCCGGCCGCGCCGCCGGGATGCGAGAGGAATAATAATAAATAAGAATAAATTAAAAGTTTTCATTAATAAGCGTTTAATTGCGCGAAGGTTCGGCGTGGCGGTTGCGTTATCAGGGGAAAAAAAAAAAATAGAAAGAAGGAAAAAAAATGGTTTCCCAAATCACACACAGAGACAGCATCAATCATTTCTGAAGCCAGATGTAGCCTCCAAACTGCAGCCTGACAACACATCTCCTGTTTGTGCAGCCACCAAGCAATTATTCTTTCCATTATATCTCCCAATGACAGATCTCCAAACCCAGGGCTGTAAAAATTAGAGTTTGGGCTTATACAGTCGTGTCGGGTCTTAAAAAAAAAAAATAAGAAAACTTATCGTGGCTGCGGTGTTTACGAGCTTGTCAAAGTACATGTACATAATTTTCATCAAAATTTCTTTTACCCCATTTCCAATCCTTCCGGATTAGATTTATCAGCAGCTCCTGCGGGGAGAGCTGCGTCCGAGCGGCTTTTCCACCTGCGAGCTGGACTCCGTTGGGTTGCCTCTGGTTGGGAAACGCTTTTCTTCATCCCAAATATTCCTCTTGTTCAAATTGGTTTTAATGCACTTCCAAATTTGAGGGGTAATTTTTAAACATGGTTGTAGGGCTCCGTCTCGTTTGGTACGTGCATTTTGATGGGGAGGAAGTACCTGGTGGCAGCGCTAAACCGGGAGGCAAACCCAAACAAAGATAGCTGGAAACCCAAAGAGTATTTCCATTTAATGTTGAATTTATTTATGCCGGGGAAAGATTAGCAGGCGAGCACTGAAACTTCCAGTAGACGCCGTATTTAAAGGATGAAGTTAAACGTTAGGAGAAGCAATCAATAGCAAACTAAGGGCACGCCAGGCCGGCGAGCATCAGCACCTTGTATCTAAATTACTGATTTTCCAGCGCGGCCCCCCAGCGTTGCCATTGCTCGGCGTGGCTCCGTCCCACGCCTGGTTTGGATTATTCAACAGCAAATCTTACAGATGTCAGGTTTGTCTTGTTCCGAGGCACCGAGGACAATAAGTTCCAGCTGACCCTGGGACAATGAATCTTGCGGGAGCGCCGTGTGTGTTTTACACCGGCGGCGAACGGCTCCCGGGTAATTGAGAGAGGGAAATGTCACCCTCGCCTCGCTGTTGGCACGGCGCTGCCCCACAGATGGGGAGGAGGCGGCCAATGCAGAAACTTCTCCTTTTTGCCTTTTCTCCCGTTTTTTTTTTTGGCTTTATTTTTCAGCCCAGCATCATCCAGGCTGATGCGCCAGAGGAAGAGGTGGCAGATGGGACACACATAAGACCTCAGCTTAAGGAGTTTGAAAGCGTTGGCAGAAACCATCTATTTCTCCATCTTCTTGTGGTCCTGCATCACACCTAACTGGTTGTACGTACAGCC
>NW_010196175.1:15000-25338 GCF_000695765.1 Mesitornis unicolor
AAATTGCAGCACAGAAACAAAAAATATCTTTATTTTCCTATATTTGACTCAAAACACGGCATCCCTATAGCTTGAAACTGGCTCCAGCTCTGCATCGACTGGGGGCAGATGAGGCCATTTAAAGGGGGCCAGCACCCTCCCTATTGCATGATTTGGGACAAAAAAACTGATAATGCTCTCATATATTGTCATAATATTAGGGGGCAGCACCTGAGGAGCAGATTATTTGCTTCTGTTAACTGCTTGCCAGGCTAAATAACAAAAATTAAAAGTTTAAAATGTTTTATCGCCGATTCCTCTATTTCCATCAGAAATGTAAATATGCAGCTATTTGCTCTACTACTTTTTGAGTAGTATTCACTGCTGAAGCTGTATTGAGCATTACTATTGAGTATTACTCAATGCTATTGAGTATTTACTATTGAGTAGTATTTACTACTTTTTGAGCCATTCCAGTTTCCTGGTTGTGGCATTTTACAGCTATGGAAAGCAGAGCATCTTGGACATCTTGATGTGTAATACCATGAAAAGGGGTGTTCAGGACACTGTTTCTCTCCTAAAAATGCTGCTCTGTCTGTATTTTCCCTGTGCTCAGGACAGGTCCCTCCTCAGGGCTGAGCTGCTGAAGGGTTTTGGCAAGTCCCTGGCTGGGGCTGTGCAGCTCTGGAATAAGGTCTAAGGTGGACAAGGAGGGCTTGGCTCACACCTCTGTAAAGCAGCAAGTCTTCAGTTATTTCAGAAGGCCTGAGCCACTAAATACTGCTTTGGAGCTGGAAACTCTAAGGCCTATGAGCACTTTTCCCATAGAAAACAGCACTGGTTTCTTTTTGTGTGTTGATAAACAGCAGGACTTCCTGAAAGCCGCCTCTCAAGGGTCTCCCATCTGTAGTAGTAGGTTTGACACCCCCCACAAACCCCAGCACAGGGGTTGGCAGAAACAAATGCAGCACGGAACAGGGGTAAAGCATGTCCCTGCCAGGCTCCTTCTCCATCCCACTCAGATCTGGCTCCTTGCTCTTGCAGAAGAGAATAGGAGCTCTTACTTGTAGGTGTCACTACTTGGTTTGATGAACTACTCTAATGGCCTTATCACTCAAAGGAAACAGAGATTTTCTCTTTTATGAAGATTTTGGTGGTCAATTCAACTTCTACAAAATGCGGAAGCTTCTTCTATTTTCCTCATTCAATAAAAAATACCTATTCTATTGTTTGTGCAAGCACTCAGCACTCACACTACCACAATGTGGCTGAGTAGTGATGAGTTGTATTACGGGCCAGTGTTGAGACAAGCAGTGATGCTGTGGGGAGAAGGAGCTGCTGCAGTCTCCTTGCAGACACCACTCGACACTCTACCCCACCTCACTTCCTCCACCCCATCCCATTTTCTGATGTAGAGCAAACTCCGAGTCTGTGTCCTAGCACCACTTCTCCTGATAACCCTGTTTTACCCTTTCCTGCAGACTTTCATCCTTTCCTACATCCATGGATCATTTAACCAATGAGTTTTGTATCCAGTGGCTTGCCTTAAAGTTTTTGGCATGGGAAGACACAGGTTCTATTCCACCTCTTCCACTGCACATTCCCCATCCTCCTCAGCAGGAGCAGGACGTTGGCTGTATGGACCTTCTAGGTTTTGTTTCAGCACTGATGCCTTTTCAGCTTCCCTAAAGCATGTAAATAAAGGTAGTAACCAGGAATTCCTTATTGTATAAAGCACCTGTGATTTCTGTTTCGCTGATTTCCAGGAAGGAGAGAAGCCCTGAGCCCATTCAAAGCTGCTGTGCCTGTGTAGCAGGGCATGCTGTGCCCCCATGGTCTTGTTCTGACATTTAGATGTACCCAACTGCCTTTCCCATTGTAGCCCATGGACATACTGGGTACGTTTTGGAAACTTCTCTTCCAAATTAATTTATACTCAGTGTTTTCCTCACTTATTTGTTTAAATAAGTGTCTAAACCTATGAAGTCACTTTGCTTTGGGCCACTGCTGCTCCCTTTTTGCTTTTAATATGCTGAGTGACACGGCTCCGGTGACCTGTACAGAGACTGCGGTCAGTGGCCCTCACCCATGGACCTGCCTGCACCCCTCGGTCCATCTGAGCCCCTGGCCCGCCCCTGCCCTTTGCTAATTCATCCCAGCTGTGCATTAAAGGATGCAGTGAGTGAGGGGGAAGTTGAGGAGAAACCTTGGAAGTGCTTTTAGAGTTACTTTGGATACCACAGTGTGTGTTGGATTCATGACTTGCTCTAAGATGAGACGCATTGATAAACCAGAAAGGTGAAGAAGCGTCATAGAATGAACTTCCACTCTGTGGCATGGCTCCTACCTTCTTTCACTTTTATTTTCCTATTTTTACTTTAAAGACATGGTTTAGTATTGAACAGGTTATGGTTGGACTCAATGATCTTAAAGGTCTTTTCCAATCAAATAATTCTATGATTTTTTCATCTAACTACACTGGATCTGCCCAAATAGCCTCATGAGATGGTTATTAGAGGTTCTTGTCTATTACTATTATTTCTACTTATCGGTTGCAAAGTACTGAGGCTGGCTTGGGAGGTGACTCCACATCCCAGTGCTGCTGAGGGGTGAGACCTGACCTGTGGGTCTGAGGACTGAGCTGTGGCTTTGAGTACTGAGCTGTGGGTCTGAGGACTGAGCTGTGGCTTTGAGTACTGAGCTGTGGGTCTGAGGACTGAGCTGTGGGTTTGAGGACTGAGCTGTGGGTTTGAGTACTGACCTGTGGGTCTGAGGACTGAGCTGTGGGTTTGAGTACTGCTCTGTGGGTCTGAGGACTGAGCTGTGGGTTTGAGGACTGAGCTGTAGGTCTACGAACTGAGCTGTGGGTTTGAGACATGACCTGTAGGTCTGAGAAATTACCTGGGGATCTGAGACATGACCTGTGGGTCTGAGGACTGAGCTGTGGGTCTGAGACCTGACCCATGGGTCCGAACTGTGGTGGCCAGAGCTCAAACCTCCCAGTAATGAGCCCCCCACAACCACAGCTGCAGCACCGCGCTGCCCACGGCCCCGAAACACCGCAGAGGCAAAGCTGCCTGTGAGCACTCGCTCCCACAACAGAACTCCACAGCACAAGGAAAGCCATCGTTTGAGACAACTTTATTGGGTTGCATTGTACAATTTCTTTTCACGTCTTCCTCCTTTCTTTTCTCCGTCTTCCCCTCGGTGTCTCCATCCTACATTTCATCACAGATACAGGGAAGATTTAAAGTTTGTTGGCTGTATTACACAGAAAAAATCCAGCCTCAGCTTCCTGGAGGTTTTTTTTTGGTTGGTTTGTTGGCTATTTTAGATTTTACACAATAGGAATCTGAGATTTTTGCCTGGTTGGAGAGGAGTAGCTTTTGGATCACTTCCTTGCACCCTCACCACCCCGACTTGGTCTGTTCTGAGGGTACTTGATGCCTTTAGTTACAAAGTCATTTCTCAAACAGTTTAATTTATCTCAAGGTAAATTCAAAAAAAGAGTCGCATAACAACTGAAATCTGCTAAAAACTTCCTAGGCACCAAAATTGTATCTTTTTGTGACCAGTTAGCTACAGCCTTTCTACATGATGCCCTTTCAGTTCTGGTACAAAGTCAATAAAGAGGAAACAAAACCACTGCAGTACAACTGTGCCTTTGTGTTCAAGAAATCAAAAATATCCTGACTTCATAGCATCTGTCATTAGCGCTGTGTTTCAACTGGCCAAACGTCACTGGCGATGTCCCCAGCTGAAATGTGGCACCAGCCCAGCAGGTCTCGAACCTCCATCGGTTACTTTCGACCTGAGCGCTGAGAAATCATATTTGATTTCTTGAATGCAAAAATGAAATGTATAGCGTTATAGCTGTTATTTATTTAGCATTATGAGAAAAAGAGATAGCTTGGGTTTCACTATCTAATATATACAATTTAACATTCTGGTATAGTTAATTTTATTTAAAACTTCAGCATTTTATGAAGTGTCCGAGTAAAGATGATGATCGCTTTTTAAATGATACACGCCAACTTTTAAAGACTTTTTATTACTTGTGGGACTTTAGGAACATTGCTTTTGTAGAGACTGTTTGCACACTCTGACCCCAGGCTGGGTGCTTTCTCTTCCTTTTCCTGTAAAACTTAGGGCAGTACATTGTATAATGACAAGTGGCCCCAAAAAAATCAATTTGTAATCTGATTTGAGGGTTTTGATTTCCTCTGATGAGTTTAAATTTCATTAAAAGCAACCTTATTCGGACATAAAAGAACTCCTTGAAGGGTAAAGCAGGGAATTGTCTCAAAGAGTCTAAAGACTCTCAACTCTTTTGTGCTATTTATTCACGGCATTAATTGCGGGGTCCGACCGGCGGTGTCGGTTGGCAGATGCACCCTTATCGGCCCCGCGATCTCCACGAGGAGGGGAGGAATAAAACCCCCGCAAGGTCTCACATTCAAAAATCGTTCTTTGGCGTATCGACACTTTAGTTATCAACAGCCCTTATTATCTGCTTAGCGGCGGACCGCAGCTTGCCGCTGCCATAATAAGCTACAAATCACTGCTGGGAGAAATCCTTTCTGCATTCTCCTAATTGTGTGTATTCTCTCGGCCAAAAATTATCGCCGGGCCCCTTGTCTTGATGAGAAATTGACATTTTCTGGCAGAGCCTGGCGAGGACTATGGGGGGAGATAAGACTTATAGTTGTTTTAGAGGAGCGCCGCCATTCTTTCAGAGGCCTCTTTATTGCTCTGGTTGACCCACTTGATGAGTATGGATTTCATGAGGTCTTTTTCAGCATTTGAACTATAAAAGGTTCAGAATGACACCACCCCTTATAGACAAAAGATAACCTTGCCCTTTGAATATATTGATTCTTTATTAACTAGGCTGTTTAATGCAATGAAATGAGGCATTAGATTGAAGCCTATTTCAAGTGCTTTGAATAATCTTTAAAAGCTTGAAAGACTTTAAAAAGCTGCTCTGCAATAATTGGCATATACTTTTAGAGACTCTATTCCTTCATTTTGATTAAGGAATTTTTATCATCTTCCTATGTCTAAATTCGCTATAGGCTGACACAACGCATTTTCTCGCCGGGGCTATTACCGAGTTAGAGATAGGGATGTGTCGTAGGTGGTGGATTGCTCTAGGACTCGTCATTCCTAGCACAAAACGTATTGGTTTTCTTCTTTTGTATTTTCCTTGCTCTGAAAGTTAGACGAACCGTTTAGATGCTCATTATTCAAACCTTTGAAATGAACCTAAAAGGAAAAGCGCCAGTAGGCATCACGCAGGCTTTCATCCCTATAAACCAGCTTATTTTTTAGTGAGATGCATCTGATTACGCCGCCGTTTAGACACGATGCACAGATACACACTCAAAGTGGAACAATTGTCAATGCATAATAATCGCCATCTAAATTTTTCACATCTATTGCCATCAAACATGAAAACCATGGAAATACTGGAGAGGAGAGGAAACAGAGTTAAATATCCCAGTTTTCCTGCTTTGTAAGTGGTGACTACAGTAAGAGGCACCTTCCCATCATGCTCCATCACCTAAGTGCCAAAACACGGGGTGACAAAGGAGGGACTCGGGTACACGCCGTGTCACTTGGTGGTATCTACACATACACGAGTATGTACATTTACTCTGGGAGGATGAGTTGTACCCACCTCGGTATATTTCTAGTTCAAGTACGTTACATGTACGTCACATGTACGTCACGCGTACTGGAGTCCAGAGGATGAAATATTTGTGTGCAGTATTATAATTAGCAAAAGCCTCCCCTTCCTTATCAGCACTTAAAAGAGGAACAGGTCGAACTTCGGTGTCAAACCGCTGCGTGGAAAATTTGGGCTGTGCTGTGTTTAAAATAACTTTTCCTGTTTACAGACTTTTACAATACCGTATTAAAATAGAAATAAAAATAAAAGATTACCGTTACCTTCGTGTTAGAAAAGGGTGTCTGAAGCACCGCTTTGGTTAAATACGTCACCAGGGCTGAGCAAGAAGTTATAGCCAGAGGTCTCCTTCCTCATCCTCCTCGGAAGCTGCCTGGGCTGGCACCGAAAAGCCCACGTCAAGGATTGCACTTTTCCTCAACCAAAGCATAACTTCAAACCCTAATATTTAGAAATGAAACCCCCAGGGTTGCGCATTTTCGTTTTGCGTTTCGCCACTATTTTTTTTTTTTAATAATCAAACCAGATAAAATTACTAAAAAATGAAATTCACAGACAAGAAATACTTTAATTAAATATTGTGTAAAATGAACATTTTTTTTTATACAGTTAAATATATGAAAAAATGTACAGATAAAACAATCTTATTGTAGGGTCTTTAACAGTAAAATCTACCATTTAGTGAAGCTTTTCCGTCTGGAGACAATGAAGCAATGAAGTGCATTGACTAAGTAATCTAAAACACAAACAGATTGCATTTTATGAAGAAACTTGCAAACTTTCTTAACATGTACACGTGACCTCTTCTGCAGAGCGAAACCTTACTTGGACAAACTAGAGCGGAGGCGATCGATTCAGTTCCAAAGTGACTTCTCGGGCTTTCCCACTTAGCCAAGCCTTGCTCGTTAGCGCAAAGGAAATGCGTTTCTCGGCTGTGCTACGCTGTATCGTTCTTTTAAACCCTTTAACAAACGCTTTGCTAAAATGTGCATTTATTTTTATTTTTGCCCATTAAAAAAATGCAAATTAAAAATAATTTTTAAAAAAATGATCCCTCCTTTTTTTTGGCTAAAACGTTGATTCTGCTGCAGTTTGCAACGTGTTTTGCGGTGCTGCGTTTGCAAACCATTTAGTGCAAAGTAGAAAAAAAAAATAATAACCCAAAAAAACCCAACAACTCCACATTTCTCTCTATGGATTTGGCACCAACAGCCACGATATTATACGAGGGAGGTCGTTCCAGTTTAAAAAGTACAGTCATCTATGGGTCTGTTACAAAAAGTTCCCTAAAAAAACCAATAAACCTAAGGAAACTAACCCCAAACAGTTAAAAATTATGGATGATCCTGGTTTCCCATGAAACCTTTATCTTTGTTATTTTAAACAGTGCAGGGTTCGGGAGGATGCAGAGTGCAGCAGAAAATAGACACATAAAGGAGTGGTATCGTTGTACACCAGGTTTGTGCTTGTGTTGTTGTTTTACACCAGAAATCATCCAAATGAAGTCGTG
The DNA here is from genome assembly GCF_000695765.1 of Mesitornis unicolor. Lineage (NCBI taxonomy): Eukaryota > Metazoa > Chordata > Aves > Mesitornithiformes > Mesitornithidae > Mesitornis > Mesitornis unicolor. The sequence continues at coordinate 22,179 of NW_010196175.1, forward strand.
ATTAACAATCGTGGTGTAAGCCTGTGAGAAAACAGCACAAAAGGTCTTCAAAGAAGTTCACTTTTAAGGCATCAGAGAAGTTAATGTGGCAAACGTTTTAATTAAAACATCACAAGTGAATTTATTTTAAACTTTAGGCCTCTGAATTTTTCCAGTAAACACAGTTCAGCTATGTGGCAAAGTCATGGGTGGCAGCTAAAAATGACTTTTTACAATCTTTAGAAAGCAAAAAAAAAAAAAAAATTAAAAATTTTAAAAATTAAAAATAAAAAGGAAAAATAAAAAAAAAATAAGAAATGCAACCACAAAATAGATCCGTCTCTTTTGTGGCTGTATCACATGCACATATTCTACGAGTATTCATTACAGCCATGTGGCACAATTTTGATTTGACTATACAACAAACAAGTTTTTTTTTTTCTCAAAATTATTTGTTCTGATAACTTAAAAAATAATATAAAAATAAACAATGAATTTGACTTTTCCTCAAAAAAAAATAATTAAAAAAAAAAAGGATGGAAAGTCTAAATAATAGCAACTTTATGAAGTACAAATGAAATGTACGGACACGGATTTATTTAAACGAAAAACACGAAGGCGACGGGTTCTTGGCTTTAATGCTATTCTCAGCATCACAATACCAGGCCATGACAAAAACCAACACGTACAAGAAAAAAATAAAAATGATGAAAAGCAATATACAAAATTTCAAAGATAAATACAATATTTATAGTTGATATGTTACAAAATAAAGTCCCTTAGTGACTGCAAGTGTTTACGTGAAAGAAAGTGTTGCAATGAATAAGACTATTTTATTCCTTATAGGCGTCATAAGGAATAAAATCTGCTCGTCTAAATATTTAAGTGGATCTGAAAAAAATTCAAGACAAGTGTATAAATATTTAGCTACAACTTTGGCAAAATCACAAAAGTCTACAATTTTATAACCACATACAAAACACATTAGGGAAGAAGGATCTAGAAGTCAAAAGGACAATTTTCTGGTACAAGAAACATAGACTTCACAGTAGCCTAAGAATGCAATAGTATACAGTGCTAGCAAAAGTTGAAAAAATGTTGCAGATCACACTTGCTTAACAGGAAGCTCTAGCAGTGGAAGTATATTTTTGTCTTTTTACCAACAGACAGTAGCAATTTTCTCCTCTGTCAGTGTGCTTGTTGAAGGCAAGAGAATTCAATATCAAAGTTACAATTTCTAACTACAATAAGTTACAAAGTTCCATTTCATTAAGATGAAGTTAAGCAATGATAAACCCTCCCGCGCCCGCCCCCGTGCCCCGGTTTTTGTTTTTTTTCCTAATCATATATTCATCCTTTTTTTTTTTTTCTTAATTATTATTTCCAGTTTGATGGCTCGTAACCTCCTTGGCCCCCTTTTTTCCACCACAAAAAAATATTTCACATTATAGAGATACACAACCATTGTGAATCTAGTTATGAGTACAGAAAAATGTTCGGAGGCATTTTTCATCAGTGTTTCATGATAATCAAAATGGTGCATCCACAAAGTTTCTCCCAACACATAGCAAGTACTAGACATAGCCAAGACGTAATCAGAAACTTTATACAAAATAGGCGTCGCTTTTTCCTTATTCTTCAGGACTGAGAAATGTGAAAATATGAGAAAAAGTCAGTCAATAAAATGGAATTGTTCATGAAGAAGTAGGTTGTTTGCATGTAGATTCTTAATAGTTTAAATAAAATCTTTAAACAAAGTCTTTTTTTTTTTTTGTAGCATTTCGATTTGCTGCTGATTCTGTGTGAAGATACTGTTTCCATCAGCATGTCTTAATATACTAAACTTGTCCCCTAAGCCCATCCTCTGAAGCTTGGTGCTACGGTAGGTAAACAAAAGTGACTTTACATTGGCGGGACTACAAGCCCAGACATAGCTAAAAGAAAAAGAGAAGAGAAAGCAGCCGTTACTAGCACGCTCGCACAACGCACGTCTGGTTCACAGCGACCGCGATGCTCGGCACCGGCCGGGGGCGGATGCAGATGCGGATGCGGATGCGGGCTCCTCCACGCCGCACCGTGGTACCCAATGACCGAGGGACATCCCCACCAACCACCACTTCACAACCAGACCTGGTCCCTGGGCACAAAACCTCGATTTCCACAAATCTACTTTATAACATCGGGGCTGAGCAACTCAAGGACTCTCTAAAACCAAAGCCAAGTACACTTGGACACCAAGCACCATAAAAAGGCATCAAGATTAATACCCCCAACCAGACACCTCCTGTATTTTTTAACAGATAACACCTAAGATGCCAACAACTGCTGCGTTTTTCCTTGTTAACTCTTTGGTAGAAACATAATTTAGTCAGTCTTTAATTTTAGTGTTGTTTAATTTTTGCCATAATGATATTTCTCATTAATTTATGTACCACAGATATTAATAAATTTGTTCGTGTAGTGATGTGAACTTCAATTTCTCAGTTCATTAATTTCAACAATATTAATTTATTCCAGATTCGCTGTTACAGCTTTACGGTTTGGAAGAGCTGGGTACGTACACATCTCATCCATAGCCTCCCGCAGCAGCCAGCACCGTGGTGGGCACCACCAGCATTGCTCCAAGGGCTGCGACCGGACCCCCAGCGCTCTGGTCCCCCAGCACGGTAGGCAGCCATTTGTACCGATGGAAAGGACTTTTTGGGAATATTTCTCTCTAAAACACATCTCGAGCGATGCTCTTGAAGCAGGTTAAAGTTTTCCAACTCCGCTACTTTTTTCGCCCAATTAAATGTATGGAATATGTCAAAATTTAATGGAAGATATAATTTTGCGTGGTTTAGTGCATGTTTTAAACCTAAACATGTAACCAAGTTACAAAATTTAACTGAAGGACAGTGCATATATTGGCAGAGACCCTGTCTATGCAAAACATTTCATTTCTGTATCACATTTCCACTAAATGTGTGAGTTTTCAGGCAGCAGGAAGCCTGGCACCACAACAGGCAGCCCCAGAGAGGTTTGGTTGCTGGGCTCAACCTGAACTCAGGGGTATGGGGACTCAGTTTTGAGGTGCTGTTGTGCTGCAATAAAACCATCAGCTGCCCTGGACATCAAGATCAGCACAGGTCAACCCAAAATATGGGGGTTTTTTCCTGTGTTTTCTGGTTCAGGTTCAGCA
>NW_010196175.1:25369-30746 GCF_000695765.1 Mesitornis unicolor
CAGGGATCTGTCTATGTCAGGGTGATGGTGAGACCCAAGGCTATGTCTCGGAGCGAGCACGAGGGATGCTGTGCCAACACGCTAAGCAAAATGCAAAAGCCCCAAAATCTGGGCATTTGCATCTTCAAAAAATAACTTGGAAGAAAAAAGATATCCAGATTTTTCTTCCAGTGGTTGTGTGCACAAATACCCCAATACATAGCACATCCTTGTTCGGTGCTAATACCCCGCACATCCTAATCACACCATCCTAATCACACCTTTATTGTAATCTCATGTTTGGCTTCTGCTGTGTGGAAATTTAGGTCCTCTGCTGCATGCTTTTCTGGGTGAAAACAAGTCTGAAATCTTTAATTTCGGTGATTTAGCCATTTCTGTTGAACTCTATCTGTGGCACAATGGGAGGGGTTGCCAAATTGGTCCTCCAGACATTTATTTCACTATTTTAGTAGCAACGTTTGACAATTGTGAATCTCTGCACTGCGTTTCCCGCTGTGCAAATTGATACCAAATGCCTTCTTAAAGAAAAATGGGATGGGTATTTTTTTAATAATAATTTTAATAGTTTCATCCAGGGGAAGACCAGAAAATTAAGCAGGATGCAATTTGAAAAGAATATAGAGAACCTTTTGTGCTGTCATTACAGTCATAAAGCTTAACCGGAGAGCAATATCTTTCACAATCTATAAAAAGTAAATTACAATTGAAAACCAAATTTTGAGCACATATTGTTCTTCCAACTTTGCAGCGAGCCAGCACTTTCTTGCTAAAAAATATTATTTTATACCTTAAATGTCCATTGTTTAAAGAGGAAAAAAACCCTCTGCCCTAAGGGATGCATACATAGCATCCTGCTCTTAAAAAAGAAGTGTTAAGTATTTAACTTTTGGACCGTAGGCTGTGCAATGGATGTCATACAGAGTTAATAAGATTATGGCTTTTTTGGATGAGGCCCAAAGGCCCTTTTTGGTAGAGTTTGTCACAGGAGTGAGCCAGACTCGTGGGCCAACAGAAAGAGGAGCTGTGGCTCCCACGTTTTGATCCTAATTGGGGTATCAGTTGGATGAAGATGGACGTTGAAGATGGACATGGAGCTGACAGGGTTGGCAAGGAGGAAGGCTACACGTTAGCTCTGGCTGGCATATGAGATTTCCCCAGATTTCCTTCTTTTTCACTCTTTTTCTTCCTAACCTCTCTCTTGGATGTCATTAGGAATAAACATGAAACCCCTCATTGGCTCTAGATCTCTCCATGATCGCTCTTGGGCAATGAGTCCTAAAATGCAGACTGTTTTTTTGGGGGCATGCTTACTAGCAGCAAGGTTTTGCCTCTCGTGTGGTGGGCTCAGGTCATTTGATGCTTAGGGTGGTGTTGCCACAAGGCAGAAGCTAGAGCAGCTCTACCTCTGCTTTACACTACATTAGGAGACAAAACACCCCATAGATTTACATTACATACTAGGAAGGAATTCTTGTTGGATGGGACCTTGAGCAGCCTGGGCTGGTGGAGGTGTCACTGCCCGTGGCAGGGGTTGAACTGGGGGAGCTCTGAGGTCCTTTCCAACCCAAGTCATGCTGTGATTCTATGATCTGAGGTCCTGATGGAGCTTCATGGTTCTGCTCCTGCTTTCTCACCATCTTAGATGTACCAAGACCAGCACTTTTTCCACATGCGGACAAATCCTACAGTGGTTTACCCTCCAAGGATCAGTGCAATTAACCCCCAAATCCTTGTAAAAGAACTACCTGTGTCTGCAGGGCTGTTACATGTTGGGTTTTGCCATGTTCTCATCCGACTCTGACTCTGCACTAACAAACCCTGATAGAAAAACCTGGGCTGCCTGGCCCCATCACATTGATACGCGATGTTTTGCCATAGCGGGGTCAACCAGCTTCCCTGAAAACTATCCAACTGGCTTTGATTTCAGAATATCCTGCCCTGTTTGTCATCCCTTCTTATCCAGCTTCATCAACTGCAGGATTTACCCTGGACACAACAACTGTGACCACGAGTTCTTATTCGAGCTTGACTATGTGTATGTGACCATCCCTAATGGCGCAGACTGCTCAGCTGTCACTGAAATCCTTCACATCCTGCTCTGTAATGAGGGTCTCTACTTGAAGACCACCAAAAAAACTTCAGCTGCAGCTCTTGAATTCTGTATTTTAATTTTAATGTAGGAAATGTGCTGATCAGAGAGCTCTGGAGCTGCTTGTACAGTGTTCAGAAAGCAACTAATTAAACTTTAAATAGGGCTCAATGTCAACAAATTACTAAGAAAATAGGAAGGAGGATGTAGGAACACACTAAATAACTGCACAGGTAAAATGCAGTGTAAATAAGTATTTCCTGCATTGCTGGCTGTTCTTTATGATGCCTCATGAAGGAAGCATATGACAAATTCATCCCCGTTTGGCCACTGAATTCTGGCTGCACTTCAGCTCAAGGCTGAGATCTATGGGGACAGCAGGGAGCAGTGGTGTCACCCCAAAGCCTTTGGTGAGTTCAGTCTGAATTAATGCCGTAGCTTTGGTTGGAAAAAATGATGCTGTGATGATGAAGGAGCTCACCAAGGATATGGTGGATGTAGTTTGATTTGCTCCTCAGTCCAAGGGGACCTGGGCCCACATATTTTACCTTTCACTAGAGTACCCTAACTCTTACGGTACAGAGCATCACCTCATGGTGCCGTGCATAAATAATACAACTTTTTGTCACAACCCTGCAACTCAGCACTCTCATTACCAGACCAGAAAGACGTTCTTGCTCTTTCTCTGGGTCATATTGCTCAACACAAAGTGATTCAGTTTAGCTGCTTCAGCCAGGTGAGGAAAACAGGACAATTTTATATTTTTCTCAACACTTCTTTTCAGGTTCAGTTTGGCTGCTGATTTCAGGTTCAGTTTGGCTGCTGCACCAAGACCCAAAGTTTCTGCACATCCCTCCATCTGGACACCTTTGTGTCTCAGAAGTTTGGAGTGCTCGGTAGAGCAGGGTTGGGCCTCAGCCTAAGAGAAAACTTCACAACCGATTTAACAAAACCAGTATTGGTTGATTCGGAGTTGTCTACCGGGCATTTATACAAGCAGCATGTTGAACATGGCGATGGAGGCTTAGGAGTACTGGAGTTATCTACTGGGCATTTATACAAGAAGCATGTTGAACATGGGGATGGAGACTTAGGAGTACTGGAGTTATCTACCAGGCATTTATACAAGAAGCATGTTGAACATGGGGATGGAGACTTAGGAGTACTGGAGGCTGGGGAGGTGCCAAGGGAGATGGGTGCTTGCTGCAGGCATTTAGCCTGCCCAATTCTTCTGCAAAACCCATTTTGCAGTAATCTAGACCTTGAATATCTGATGGGAAGCCCTTTATTTGCATACTAAAGTTACAGAAATTGATATAATTTTTATTTATACCTTTAAATAATTAATTTTTTCAGAGTCAATCAATATCAACAGCTTAATGAGAATATATCTAAATACCTGCTACAGAATAGCTGCAGAATAAGTGAACTCTAAGCCATGTCTTACCGCATTATTTCTTTATTTTTATTTTATTTTATTACTTACTTTTTATACTAGTGTCTTTTTATAAAAAGAGGAAAGTAGGACACTGGATTATTTTATGAATGGATAATCTTTTCTAAGACTATTGCTTATAGCTGCTATAGTTTTCTACTTAGAGTAACACAGTAAAGCTTCCACTGAAGACAAATGCAATGACAGAAATCGTTAATCTAATTATCCTTTTCTTTAACTTCCATCCTACAGTAAGATTTGTGTAGCTGGATCCTCAGCCCATCATTGACCTGAGTGCATGATAAGCTCTCAGATGTTTCTTTGGGCCAAGAAGTTAATCCCAAGCCACAAGGACATCCTTTTTGAGGTCCTGGTCTTGAACCACCTGGGTTTTTGCTGGGCAGGTTCTGTGGGATTGTGTCACTCCAAAGTGTTTTAAACCAGATACCACAAAATGCAGAGTTAGTTTGGCAAATGGAAACATCCAACTTCATCTGCTCATCATATGATGGATATTGTGGCAATACAAAGAATAAATAATACTGCGCTACCTACATCTTAATGAAGAAAGTCAAGAGGAGCATTGGCCTCCAGGGTACGAGTGCCTGCAACCCTTTCTGATCTCCATGGGACCTGAAGTGCTTCCATTTACTGCACTGCGCAACGAGGCTCATGGTTATTAAACAGGGGCAAACAAACCTCTTCAACGATTCTAACACATCTGACAATGTTATCTTCTAAATTTTAATGCGTGCCATGCAAAGGAAGACTTCTTTTTTCATGTTTTTATTCTTCCACCAAACGTACACTGTGTCTTAATTCCTCCTGCCCCGCTCCTAACAGGTGACCATGGAAATTCTGCGACTGATCTATAAACTGCTTATTGCACTACCCATGAGAAATCACATGGGTTTAAAAAAATGCAGAAGCTTAAAATTGCCTGCTTTAATTAAAATATTTAGTTGTTCGTTTAGAGAAGCGTCCACTCCAGCACCACAGCAGGAGAGTTGGGGTCAACAGGACATGCAAACTCACTGCAGGAGTGGCTAGCTAGTCCCAGGGAAGGTTAGTTCCCTGTGTGAGAGCTTAACCTGATTTACACTAACTCGAGATAATTTAAAATAACTCTTGTATCGCATGTGAAATGAGGAAATCACGCCACGTTGTGCTGGAATGCTGCTGGTTTTGAACATCCAAAGAAATGTGTTCAGAAAATGTATAAACACAAGGAGTACACGCAACCTCCAAGAAACGTTCAGGGATAGTCTTAATTTAAAATCTAAGGCACAAATTCCTAAGGGAAAATACCAGAAAAACAACTAAAGCTTTCTCTAATGCAAGTATTAAAAGCGAACTAAGATTAACTTTAAAATCTCAGCATACCATTCGTGCTACCCTATTTCTTCTCCTGCTTTCGCATCACTACGAGAGCACCAGAAACCTCAAAACGCAATGAGGTACCTGTCCCCCAAAATAAGTGACCAGGGCTTGAGTGCATGCACCAAAACCAAAAGCAATACACAGAAATTTGAGAGAGAAAGAGAGATCCAGCTCACCTTGAAGTCCATTTCCATTTGCACTGGTGCAAGATGGTGGAGGAGAGGCTTGGGGCCTGACAACGGGAGCAAAGGCGCTCTTTTGTTTCACTGCAGAGATGACATTGGCAGGTGAGAATGAGAAAATGCCGTGTGTACTGCTACAGTTTGAAGGGAGGGTGACCGAAGAGGCTGCCATGGTAGGGCTTGACGGCACTACTGCAATAAAGCAAAAATAATCAGGACTCAGATTGAGGTTTTCACGGCAAACACGGAAAAAGAGAGTGATAGGGCCTTGCCTCTTAAAATATATATATA
>NW_010196176.1:0-14631 GCF_000695765.1 Mesitornis unicolor
TCTATGGGCTGCAGGGGCACAGCCTGCTTCATCATGGTCTTCACCACGGTCTTCACCACAGGCTACAGGGGAAGAAGCTTCAGTGCTTGGAGCACCTCCTCTTCCTTCTTCACTGACCTTGGTGTCTGCAGAGTTGTTTCTCTCACATATTTTCACTCCTTTTTTTTCTGGCTGCTGGTGTTATGCAGGGTTTTTTTCCCATTTCTTAGCCATAGGTAATACCAGCGTTGCTGATGGACCCGGCCTTGGCCAGTGGTTGGTCCATCTTGGAGCCAGCGGACATTGGCTCTATTGGACATAGAGGAAGCTTCTAGCAGCTTCTCACAGAAGCCACCCTTGTAGCCCCCCTGCTACCAAAACCTTGCCATGCAAACCCAATACAGTAGTGTATTTTTCCCTATGCTGTAACCAGGTCCTAAAAACAAGAAGTTTTTTTTATTCCCTTGTCTTCCTTTGCCCATCCTTCCTGAATTTATCTTAAACTGCCTGGAATCTATGTGGTTGAGTTTTTATTTATTCATTATTAAATAGTATTATCTGGACTATTTTCTGGCATGCATTTCTCCTAAAAGAAGCAAATAAATAGAAATGTCTTCTTTCCTGTTATGTCTTGTGCAGGAAAAGGCAGATGAATGATGAATCACTTCAAGGTTCTGGCAGTACTGCTCCTCCTGAGGACTTGCTGCAGTACATACTCACAGCAGGGTAAGTGTCTGAACATCTGCTTTTTTGTTTGGAAGAAATCTCCCAACAACTGAAGCTTTGGACTTGCTCATTTGTAATCTCCTGTGATTAAGCAACAAGTTATATGCTTAATCAAATTATTCTCTTTGGTAGGGTAATAAAGCAACTTGTATGGTTACGTTTTGTAATGTCATAATTCAGAATTGGCTGTTGAATCAATAACTGGCAGTGATACGAAGCCAGAGTGTATTTATTTATCTGCTTCTGCTCTGTGCTCTTGTAATTTTTAAATAATTTATTTCCTCTTTGACAACTTTTATGCCTCTTTCCTTCACTTTTTATTTTTTATCTCATCTATGAGAACTTTAGCGCTTCTGTTGGCTCTTTTCTGATTGCTCCACAAGATTCCAGGGCGAGATTTTTATTTCTTACACTCAAAGTATGTATCTAATACAAAGAAGAAATCAAATATGCATATTCTGAGGGAACAAAGTAAAATATATGATAACTTTCCAGAAGGCTGTGTGTTTTAAGGTAAAAGTAGTGCTTGCACACTTGCTGCTGGCACTAGCATTGGGCATGACTCCATTAAAAGAAAAAAAAAAGAAATTAATGATTTTAATTGAATTTTCTGTGACCATCATTAAGAAGGAAGAACTTACCAGACTATAATCTGCATTTTAGAAATTCTGTTGCCTTAATTAAGTTGTTGAAGGAGGGGTGTTTTGTTTGTATAGACGGTTCTTGCTGTCATACTGAAGGAGGTAATATATCTGTTTCAGACTTTTTTGTCTCTCTTGAACCTTGAAATTAATCTATTCACACTCCATTCACCCAAGGTGCCAGTTCCTCAGTTTGGAAACTCTATTACCAATGCCCCTGGAGTGGCAAAACTTTCAAATTCAGGCAAGTCCAAACAGTTACTGCATTACAGTAATGTGGTCACTTGTTTTCACGTGCAATTGCTCAGGAATAAAATTAGTCTCTGTTGTTAATCATAAAGCTGCTCATATAGTGTTGAGTTAGCTTTCAAGTTACAACAAGTCTTCATTATTTGACTTTGCTAGGAGGGCAAGATATAACTCTGAATGCTACAAATATTTCTACATGTGTAAATTATACTACAAAAGTCTTTAAGCCACGCATTGTAACTCAGTGGTCATCAAGATCTTAGATATATTCTTAGCTATATTGTTTCTTCTGGTGTTTGGTACTGTGTATAAGCCCTGATTGCCAGGCTCTGAGGAAAATAAAATTGTGTGAGATCTGAAGTGATGATGTGTCATCTAACTAAGAGGAGATAGTGAAGGGACACTCGTACAGTTGGAGAAAAAAACAGAAACTAATGAGACTTTTGGCTTTTCTTTTGTCAAGTTAATTAAATGTGGCAGGTGAAAATATTCTCCATGGTGAGAAAAGGGATGAGATTTTTTCTTGGACAAAAAGAGACAGATATAGAGAAGAGAGGCAAGCTCATCATCAATGCAATAGGTGTAGTAGTGACACTTGCAATTACAATTGGCTAGAGAAGGAGTAGAAAAGACGATAGAGGAATTCAGAAGATACGCAGTGGTTTCTTTTAATGGTGCAACCTGTAAAAAGGAAGGGATTCTGCTAGCTGGCTGGCTTCTCTTTCAAGTGTATTTGTTTCCTTTCCCTGGGAGCCTTACTTTGCACCTGTGAGCTTCATTGAGAGCCTACCCAGGTCACTTCCTTTAGGTTTGTTTATTTGTGCTGGGCCCATCTGTCTCCCCCTCATTGCTTCAGCATTGCAGAAGGAAAACACAAGAATGGCAAGGGTCCAGAGTTTGATTTCAGCCTCCTATGTGCATATGTGAAGTAAGATCTGCTCAGAGGCTTAGTACATAGTGCTTCAGGTAGCAGGAGGATGAATGTACAGGTAAGGTTGACTGAAAATGAGCAGCTAAGACTACATACTGGAGAGGAACATTACAGTCTGTTCCTTAGCATAAGTGGGATTTTAACAGCCTTTGTTCTGTTTTGATTATGAAAGTCTGTAGAATGTGGGGAGATGAAGTATGTCTTGTCTCACCTTCCAAAATAACATTTCTTTTCTATGTCCTGGTCAGTATCAGCGTTCTGACCCTGCTGTTTCTAACAAGCAGAAGCATCTTGGAAAGCAACTGTGGTGAAAGAAAAAGGCTAGTTACTCAGACATTTCGGTTCCCTGGCTTCATATACAACCAGATCAACTTCAGGGTTGTTTTTTGTTGGTTTATTTATTTTTCAGGAAAGATAGAAGATACAGATCCCTGAGTGCCATATTTAATCTCTTTCAAGAGTTAGTTTTTTTTAGGAGGAGTGGCAGAGCAGACATCTGAAAAGAGGGACCACTCGTAGGGTGATCTGTAGTTTTCAACAGGTTAGTCTTCTCAAAGGGCCTTTCCTCAACACCAAAAAGAGGCTTCAGTATGACTTTTAAACTTCAGTTTATTCTGTGAATTAACTCCAGACAGACAAAAAAGTGGAGATACCTTTATAACTTGGTGTCCAATTCTAGTAGAAGATCCACAGCCCTGACTAAAATACTTAAGCTCTGTGTAGAGTAATCAGGAATGTGTCTAATACTAGATTATCATCTTGTCTAGCTAGTGAAGGGAAGCTTTTAACCTTTCCTGTTAAAATGTTTGATTTGCATTAACTAATTTAATCTCAGTTAGGTCAGAGAGTGGAATTGAGCCTAGATTTTCTGCTCTAATGATGAGGAGACTTGCAGGTGGTTGGGATTCAGTCCCTGTTAATACATTATGTTGTTCCTCTGCCTGAAGCTATAAAGGGATGGATCAATGTTCCGATAAAGTAGCTAGTAAATAGTGCATAAAGAAGTTAAATGATATACCAATGTCATGGTGGGAGGCTATTGAGAAGATTCAGGAATCCTGTTCTAGCCTGATGATACCTTAAGATGAAAGATTATCCTTGCTTTTGATATCAACAGCATGGGTCTTGATCTTTTTTTAAATTTGTTGTTGTTGTTGTTTTGGTTTCTTTGTTTGTTTTGTTGCCTTTTTTTGCCTTCAGAAAAATCTCATCTCTAATCACTGTTGTTTCAGGTCTGCTTTGCAACTTGGCCATATTTGAAGTACTAAAACATAAATAAACGTTAATATTTTTGTGCTTCCAGAATCCATTGTGTTTCCAGTAACTTACCTTAACATTTCCAAGGATTTGGCTCTTCAGCAGCTGCTGATGGAATGGGATGTTGACAAGTCAGCGCATGATGCTGAGCTGGCAATATCTTTTGAAATACAAGTCCATCAAACAGATGTAACTACTACTGTGTGGACAGTAAGTATATTTTTTAAAAAGGTATGTTAGTTATTTACAATATAAAGGAAGCTGAAGGAAAATAAAATTTTCAGATGCATAGGCAGATAGCTTTGCTGCACAAGTTTACAATTTACAACATAATATTTACAAAACTGTGCTAGAAATACCTCCATATTTCACTAGGTGCCAGTCTTGGTCTAATGTTATGTCCAATTTTAAAAAAAAACAAAACTAACTCAGATGAAGAAGTAATTCCCACCTGTGCAGAATGTAGATATGCCTTACCTACCCTTATTGAGGGATTATGAAGGGTAGACTTAGAAGATCTGATTTTAAAGGCCTCTGTTTCCCTTTCAAGCTGCAGCTCCCCTAAGCAGCCTCCCAGAAAAATCCCTTCCGTTTCTTCTAATGACAGTCTTTTTCGTAGCATGATTACTACCCTTCACTGAGGACTAGCTGAGCATGAGTCATGTTGCTGCAACTACTCTCGCCTTATGAACCAAACGATAATCTCAGTGTAAGCGAAGCCTTTTAAGCCCTGTGTTTGTCCCTGTTAGCAGTTGCCTTATACCCACCTCTTCCAGTTAAGGAAGAAGTAGTGATGTCTCTTTTGCAAAGTCTCTATCCTGCTAGCTTTCCTTAATGCGTAAACCAACCATATTTTCTGCAGACATGGAGATCTTCCAAATCATAGGCTTAGGCCTACTCCTAATGTCTTCCCCAGTTCATGACTTCAGTGTGAGAACTTTTGTCTTCAAAGAAAATGTCTTCTCCTTTGGATCTAACAAAATCTTTTGGGAACTAAATGCATGTTTTAGGGATATTATAGCCTATTATGAGTCGTCTGCTCATTGAACTATGGAAGAATTTGAATTGCGCGCGTTAAAACTTAGTCAAACTGGAAAACTGCTCTAGCTCATTTAATGCTACTATTTGTGAGAAAGCACTTAAAACAGAGAAGGATTTATTTTTCTGAAACCAGAAGTCAAAAAGTAAGGTGGGCAGTAAAAAGGATCACAGCTTACTTTGGTCAGCCAAGTTGATATTTTGTCTCTGAGTTTGAAGAACCGCATTTTCATTGCAGATGGGCTCTGTGCAGTCCAGAATATTTTGACCACTTTGATACTTGGGATAGGATTTTTAACACCCCATGAGTGGGTCTAATCCTGAAGTCAGAAACTGGAGCCATATAACTACAAAGAATTAATTGTTTTTTGGAGTATCTTCCAACAGACTCTTACTAACTTGCTGGAAGAAAAAAGTGCTTTTCAAATCAAAGGACGTAATCTGTTCTGTTACTCATAATAAACATGACAAGGAAAATAAAGAGAGTCTTTCGTATGTCGCTACCACACAGGAATGCATTTCTTCTGTGTTTTTCTGAAGAGTGTCTACCAATAAAGAAACTCTGTGAATCTGCTCATACCAGAGGACAGACAGTCTATATAAGTTCCAAATCAGTGACTACAATCCTAAGTACTATGACGTGAGAAATCAAATTGTGAACTGATTTTTTCAGAGTTTTCTTGGAGTGGTGGTATTATACATGTGTGGGTGTTGCTGACGGAAAGCAGTATTGGAGAGCAGTTGTCTAGTTGTCAGTGTGAGCCAGGGCTCTGGTACAGCTCATATGAGCTGCACAGATCTGTATGCTGAGAATCTGGTAGAGTTGCTTTTAGAAGTACTGAAATATGTGTTCTGTTCCAAAATGTATTTATAATTACAGGTGATTAATAGAATTTTTGAGCCATTTTTTCCTGCTTCTTGTGGACTCTCATGCCAGGGGAGGTTCACACTTGGGTTACCTTTCCATCTCTCTCTCTGTGTGACTACATGGTATCCTGGTTAGTTTGAGTTGCTGTGCCATGTGTTGCTGCAGTTCATTTAGTGCCCAAGTGGGCCTTAGTAGGTACCTGCTGAGATAGATTTGCAGGAAATTTTCTCTTAGTAAAAAAATATCAGATGTTGTGCTACTCTCTGTCTGTGTTTATGTAATTCAGTACAAAAAAATGTTTGCCTAACTACAGAGCATTCATGATTTTTGAACTCTATTGTGTAATTTAGGCTGTCCTGTTTCCTTCATGGAGCTCCAACAGTTTGTGATGTATTTTTTCATGTTTCTTGCATGTGCATATTAGAGCAGCCAAACATTTTGGGGAAATCAGCAGATATTTTCCTACTCTGCTTGTCACTGTTGGTAGTACTGTCCTTTGGTGCTGTGCCTCAGCACTACAATGAGATACCATCTCCATAATCCTTACTGGCCAGTACAGATTCCATTCAGACCCAGGGATACATAACGCATAGCGTTAGACAAGGTGCTCTTGCAGGCTTGTAATTACTCATGTAGAGCAGGCACAAATAACCCACTGAAAGTCTCCGAGAGCAAATCCATTTCATGAGAAGCAGGGCCTGACTCACAACTATGTTGTCAGATTCAAGTAGTCTTGCCAGCACATCGGTCACACCACCACTGTGAGTACAGGTTTGTAAGCAGTTACTTACCTTGCTGGTTACTTAGTGTGAGATCACATGTAGTGAGTGGGATTTCAGAGATTCATTTTTCAAAAGCATTTTTCTCCTTTAAGCTCTTTCTCTCTCTTTCTCTCTCAGTGCTTCCAAAGTGTCCATACGTTGCTGTATTTTCAGTACTTTGCCTTACTGACCTTTGTTTCCAGGAGTTTCATAATGTCACACTTGATAAATCAGGAAAGCCTATTCATTGGATATGGGATTCAGACATACCTTTGCAGTGTACGTCACATTCAGTGAGAATCAGGAGCAAAGCAGAAGCATCAAAAATCTGGAGTCAGTGGAGTCTGTGGGAGACTGTCCTAGGTAAGCAAAACAAGACTTTGAAATACTGTTTTTGTTTTTTCTAGTACAAAGCTAGATTGTAATTCACCAGTGACTTTAATGAGAAAGTCCATCAAATCAAGAATCCATTTTGAACTCCTTCATCTCTAAGCACTGACCAACTTTTTTTTTTCTCTTTTTTTTCCTGGCAATAAAAGTAATGCTTCAGCCATTGTTTTAAAAGTGCAGAATGTTTTCCTAAGCTAATAGAGCAAGCATTTCAGAGCTTTCCTTGCTCACACACGAAAACACTGCAGTACATAGAGTGGCATGAGATCTTGGATAGGTTCTAGTATGGCCTGTCACCAGGTCAGACACAACCGTAGTCCAGACTGTGGGAGAGGAAGCACATACCTATGGCTTCAAAATGTTTCTATTTTCCAGTCTTTTGGGCACTTCACCTTACTGCTGTGGCTTTTCAAATATAATGGAGAGTGGCTTGGTGACAACATCAGCCAGTTTCCTCAGGACTCTGGGATGCATCTCATCAGGTCCCATAGACTTCTATGTGTTCATGTTCCTCACGTGGTCTCAAACTTGAGCTTCCCTTGTAGTGGGAGGGACTTTGCTTCTTGAGTCTCTGTCTTGCGATCCATCCACTCAAGAGGTGTGGGAAGAGACATTGCCAGTGAAGACTGAGGCAAAAAGATTGTTGGGTACCTCAGCTTTCTCCTTGTCTGTTGTTACCAATTTGCCAGTCATTTTAATTGTGGGGGGTACAGTTTCTTTGACCTTCCTTTTCTGGCTGACGTACCTGTAGAAGTCCTTGTTATTATTATTCTTTGCCAAGTCCCTTGCCAAGTTCAGCTTCATCCGTGCTTTGGCCTTCCTGACCCCATGCCTACACAACCAGACAGTGTCTCTGTACTCTTCCCATGATACCTGTCTCTACTTCCACTGCCTGTGCATGGGCATAAATTGCCCACTTCCCTCACCTTATAGAACAGGAAATAGGATGCAAGACTCTCTTTCTCACTAACCTAAATCTTAGAGATTTTATTTTTTCAACTGAAATTAAATACATATCAAAAATACAATTACTTTGTCA
Organism: Mesitornis unicolor; assembly: GCF_000695765.1. Taxonomy (NCBI): domain Eukaryota; kingdom Metazoa; phylum Chordata; class Aves; order Mesitornithiformes; family Mesitornithidae; genus Mesitornis; species Mesitornis unicolor. Next base: position 7,880 of record NW_010196176.1, read on the forward strand.
CAAACTGATCCATTTCAGAATTGATTTAGAGCTCTCTGAAAGATAGTGACTCTAGACTTCATCAGATTTCTGGAGCAGATTCTTGACAATAGATTATATCTCAAACCTGTGCAAAAGCCTGTGCATACCTTAAATCCTACTATTTTTTGCATCCATCAAGGAGTCCAACATTGAAAGCAATAGGAGTCTCATTCCAAGTGGAGTACACCGTTACTGATCTGATTCATTCAGTGTTGATTCCTCTTAGCTGAGCTCTGCATGAGCTTCAGAACATGATGTTTTTCTAGCACCCTGCTCATAGTTTTCAAAAGCTGGCATTTTGGCTGTAAGCATCAGGCTGTTCATAGGTGCAGGAAGTAGTGTTCATTTGTAAAGGCAGTTCCTGAATTCAGAAACTCTTTGTTTCCCCTAAGTGAAAGGCAGTGAGATGGCTTTAGTCTCTTAGGTAGTTTGTTGGACTACGTTATATGTTTATGGGTTTAGGAGAAATAGAGGTATGATTACCTGTGGAGTTGATCTCTGTATGAAGAAGAATACTAAATAAAAGTCCATGAATGGATAATATAAGCAGATCCTTGTGTAATGCTCAGTGATGCTTCTGATTGAAGGCTGCTGCCATGATCAGATTTTGAAATGGTTTATTTTGTATTAATTTCCAGGCCTGGACACTTCAAGTAACAGTGGACCACAAATCTTTCCAAATGAAAAAGTTGTAGAGGAAGGCTCTGACATCACTTTTTGTTGCATTGGAAGGAAAGGACAAATCATTAAGGAATTCTTTATAGTCCCAGCTGTTCCTCTTTTCAATCACACAAGCAGTCAAGTTGGTCTTCTCACTGTGAAAAGTATAGCATGTAAAGAAGCATCTCACATCACGGTCTACTGTCAAGAATCTTGCAACGAAGAGCAATGCTATGATCATGCAGTTTTCTTTGTGGGTAGTAAGTGAATGCTTTATTACAGTTCTATTTTCCTGTTGTTATTAAGTCAAGAATGGCTGTGGGAAATGGTAGCAGGCCTGGTCTCCTGTAGGCCAACCCATGGTCAACAAAACCCAAAATTCTGCTCCTAACACCAGGCTTGGAGCCAGGTATTTATTTCCTGGCTCTTCCTGTTCCTTCGTTCCTTCCCTCATTGTTCTCTGTAATAGGGATGATAGAGGAGAACACTACTTGTGCTCCTGATCCCTTCAACATTTGTTCCAAGGCCCTGAAGTCCTTTTTAATTGTCCCTGGACTTCTTGATGAGATTTCATCACTGCATACTTGGAAAATCATTAATGGATAATAATCTGTGGGCCTTACCAGAGCTGGAAGTTTTCTTTCCACATCTTTAACCTGGGCCCCAGGTGGGCAGCAGAATTGTCTGAGAAGTTGGTCCCATCTGCATACTGGGCCTTTTGTTCCCTTCAGAAGGAAGTCCCCTATGACAGTGACCTGTCTGCTCTATGGGAGATGTTTTGATGCAGGGCTTGGGTTGCCTTAACCTTAGGAATGTTTCTGAGCTATGAGAACCATCATCCTCATTAAGGTTCAGTTCCACTTGCAGAGCTTCGTATCTGTTATGCAAGGGAACCTCTGGGAGGTTGAGGTTGTGGTGGGAGACATGTGAGGTTGTGGCGGGAGACATGCTTGCTGCACTGGGCAGGAACTTGCTGCCATTTCACCTTGTCTCCTGAGTCTCTGTGTTCAGCTGGGCAGAGAGATCTTTACACTAGAGAGATCTACACTTGCATGTAGAAAGCAGTAAAGAATAGCATTAGATGTGTTCAGTTTAATCTGATTAATTGAACTTAGGACAGGTGGCTGATTTTTAAACACACCTACCCATTGAGAATTTCAGCCTCATTGTCTGTGTGCATGTGGTAAAAACTCACCACAGTCTCCCTTTCAAAGGCTAGTAGTAATTTTTACAGATAGAAAACAATACAGATTAAATTAATGAATGTATGAATATAACAATAAATAATAGCATATAGAAGTGTTTGGATTGCAATTAATTTATGGTGTTATCCTGATTTTGTCTGCAGAGTGTTTACTGAATAGTATAATTGAAATAATAATATCTGTAGTAAAACAGACTTTCTACATATCCATTATTTCTAGTTTGTTAATATAGTAAAAAGATTTATGACTTTTTCTTTGACTGCCGTGCTGTTGGTGTTTTTCGGTTATTCCCTCTCAAGAACCACCTGATACACCTAATGATTTTTCCTGCCAAACTCAAGACATGAGAATAGTAACATGTACTTGGAGCCAAGGAGGAGTCACCTATCTTTATGGACATAATTCACCAAAATACACCTTGTCTGAAGAGTAAGTCTCCTCACTGTTACATTTACTCTTGCCTGTGCTGTGCAGAACAGTCCCGTTCTTTCCTTTTAATTGTGTGGAAATGTTTTTATCCCTGTTGTAATTAACTGCCTCTTTCCAGCTCACTGATCAGCTTATTTAACAAAGTTTAACAGTGCAGAGCTGCTCTGAGTTAGACTATCTATAGCAAAGTTGCAGGCCCATCAGACCAGGTTTTGTTTGATAAAGCTTGTTATTACCATTCTTTTGGGTTAATTTGAGCATCTTTCAGTAGGTATGTAGACACCCTGCAATCAGGATATAGATAACTTAAAAGTATAATGTAATTAGTGGATAAGACACACAACAGATAAATGGGATTTAATCAGCTGTTAGACTGAGTATTAAGTGTGTTCACAATCCATTGACACTAATGCTGACTCAAACTGATGACTCCCAGTTAACCCTCAGTTAGCCTGATGAGCCTCTCTAGTCCTTTTGCTTTAAGATTTTACTACTTTACTTGCTGGTATTTTCCTTCTTGAGTCCTTGAGCTACTTAGAATCCTATCTAAAATATCCTACTTCTGTCTGTAATTTCTATAATTTCAGGTTTGGTTTTTTTTGGTAAAATCTTTCTGCATACTTTCTCACAGCTCTTTCTCAGCAGTCTGAGTCAAGTTTATACAGCTGTGGCATACCAGACCTGGCCCTTGGCTCCTTGCTATAGGGGCATCTAAAGGGAGAGGAGAGGGGCTTTACAGCAGGGCACGCAGAAAAAAGGGGAAATCGTAAAACAGGACACATGCCTCAAAATCATAACTGACTTTAATCAAAAGATCTCAGCAGAAGGCAGGTTATCATTGCATGTACGTTCATGGTCTCTGCATCGTTCACTTCCATTAAGATACTATGATGGTGATTTAAAAATGGAAGGTTGGAAGATGCACTTAAAATTACTGCTTCATTTAAAAACATAGTGGTAGACATGTGAATGATTTAATTCTTGGCAAATAAGTCCATAGTTTAGAATTTCTGTGAGGAAAACACTAAAAGCAATTTAGCTGTATCTTAAACGGATTTAATAAACTTAGCTGTATCTTAAAAGGATAAAGTAAACCTAGACTTTGAAGAAAACTTTATAGAATATCTGTATTCATCCAGCTTCAGGCTAGGAGATGGCCCTTGTTGGCTTGTTATAGTCCCCCTCAGTCTTATTTTTTATGATGCTATGTCCTAGTTGGGCATCAAAAGTTTCAACATCTGTGTCGATTCTACATTATGGAAAAATGTTTTTCTCTCTTTCCCCCATCCGCTTGTTGATAGGTTTTCCCAAAAACCGGTTCCGTGCACAGTAAGTTGTTCTGAGCAGTGCTCGTGTTCTTGGGATATAGGCCAGCAGAGGATCTTTAATGTCACAGTGACTGTGGAAAATGCACTGGGAAAGAGAACTGCTACGGATGTTTTTGATGTAACTCACAGAAGTAAGGTCTTTTCTATGTCTTTGCTGAGGTTTTTTTGTTGCAGCCCTTGTCCTCCTTCTGATTGTAATACTTGTGTGCCCCAGTTTAAATTATGCAAGTACTTGATTTTGTCTTCACAGTTTTTATTAGTTACCTGTCCCTGTGCTACAGTTATCTGCTGTCTCTTCAGTTTTAGCTTTGTAAATTTGTATTGGTGGTAGAAAATAGCTTCACTCCAAAGGTTAGAATTTGTTACTGAAATCACCCCTTAATGCTTCAAAATCTGCTGCTTAGCTGAAGCTGGTTCATAGTATAGGAAGCAACATGATACAAGGATCATGATGGGAAGCTGAAGAAAAATAACTGTGTGGGTTACTTGGGAATTCAGTATTTTCTCCAAAATATTATTGCTGATGTTACTGTCTTTCCAAAATGAAATGGAAATACATACTTTGTAGTGTGGGTAAATAAAATTACTAACACCTCTTCAAATAAGATGTGACACAGGTGTAAGCAGCTGTTGCCAGGAGAGGGGTGATAGTGCTAACCTGTCTTGGTGCTAATATGGAACAGTAACATCTGCTCTGCTACTGCAAGGGAGGAAGAGTAGTTAATCCTCAGTGACGTAAAACAGGTTTTCTGTGAGCAGTTACTGGTGGCTGTGGCTCCTATTAGTTGTATCCTTTATCACAGTGTGTCCTGGACCCCATAAATTCCTACCTACTCCTGCCTCAAAATGCCTGGGTATTTCCTGTGTATGCAGCAGTATTTACAGTTCTCCTTGTGTCCTGTAGCCCCAGCACATCCACCTCAGTGTTCCCAAGGTCGTGTGGCCACTTTACCTGTTTAGAGAAGCAGGAGGCAACCTGTGCTTCGCTTTGTTCTGAAGCTGACAGGCTGATGGATGGAGAGGGTGCTGTAACTGCTGTGTTCTGGCAGCACTTCCTTTCTCAGAGGCACTGTTGCAGTTTTGGTAGTCACACTTTTTCATATCCCTTGTAGGAACCTATGTTAAATACCTGTCTCGTTTTCTGTTGTTCAAGATATTCTAAAATAGTTCCAAGTCAGCACAAGGGATTTTTTAAATCTTATGTGGCATTTACTTAATTTACATTCTGAATTTTTTTTTTACTAATTTATATCTGCTTCTCCTAGGCTGGCAGACAAATGTGTATTTTTTATTTGCCTTTACTACTCAGCTAAGATACCTTAAACTACTTCTGGATGTATTTTATATTTTACAAGAGCTAACTTAGATTTTCCATTGGCAGTTTATCCTGCTGCACCTTTCCAGCTGTGGGAGGAATGCACAGATACAGAAATCACATTATATTGGAAACATCGAAACAAAGGAATGAAACTCTTTTGTCAGACTGAGGTGCTCCAACTTGATGGGAAAGTAGAACTGGTATGAATCCTGTATTTCATACACATAGCGAGTGTCTCCTTTTCTTGAGACAAAACATTAAAAAATAAGTCACCAGCAATATGAATGCACTCTAAATCTTGTGAGTGTGTTGCTGTGTCTGTATTCTGGATTTGTTTGCTCCCAAGCTCTGCACTGATGATGTGGTTTACTTGGGCAGCTATTGCTGGCACTAATTCGTACTCCCAACACTTCCTGTACTGCTGGCTGAAGTGTATGGTGAGACTAGTCTCCATGAGGGGCTCTGTCCTCTGCTGGATAGGTGCTGGGATTTCTTGAAGTAAATGCAAGTAGTTACAAATCTTATAATTGCTGTTAGCTATTGCTAATCTTGAATTGTCATGTTTTTATGGCTCCTGTCATCTTACACACAAATGGTGGAGAGTTGTGTTGAAGGCTTTTTTTAATATTAGTCCAGGAGCCTTCAGTGTACTGTTGGCTGTACTTCATGGTAGTGTGTCTGGTTTCTAGTGAGGGAATTCCAGAACAGTTTTTCTTCCCATCCTCTTCCATCCTTGAGTAGACTACTTGTCTTGTTCCACCTCTTTCACAAATGGTGAGGTTGACTGACTCATTGCATCAATACTGGGGTTTCTCTGTAGTCCTCTTCTTATGAGGGCAGTTTGCCTTTAGCATATTAAAAGGCATTGTGAAGATCAGGAGAAAGCTGTGTTCTGAATTAAGTATTGCTCAAGTGCTGTTAGATCAAATGGCTTAGTAGTTGACTACTGCAGAAGGCAGTTTAGAAGAGAGGCTTAAAAGCATGCTCAGTTTTTGGCTCTTACCAGAACTTGCCCTGCCTCTTAGGGAGGGAGTGGGGGAAAGATTGGAGAAAAAATGGAAATAAAAGGTAGATATAGATTCTGCGTGTAGAGCTGGAACAGCATCCTGCTTACATGAACTGAGAAAGAGACTCAACTGGGTGAGGGCAAGACCTCACTAAATTCCCTCCTTGAGGTAAAGAGTAGTCATCTGGCAGGTTGTGAGTGATTCCTATTCAGACAGTTACACAGAGATGGCTTGAAGACCTCTTTTTGGATCTCCCAGTCTTTTTTTTTTTCTTCTTTTTTTGCTATTGTTCCATGATTATCTTTTCTGGGTCAAGCTTAACTGGCTGTCATAAAATCTAGAGGAAGAACTAACTTTTCTCAGACAGAAAACCTCTTGGTAATGAAGCTGAACGGAGCTCTGACTGTCCTGTTTTTCTGTCTTGCAGCATAACACTTCAGACACACATCTCCATTATGCCAGTGTCACAGTGGGGGGACTGAAGCCATACACCGAATACACAGCTAGGGTACGCTGTGGGGCAGCTAAGCATTTCTGGAGGTGGAGTGAATGGAGCGAAGCACAAACCGTCAGAACAAAGGAAGCAAGTATGTCCAGCCCACTGAGAAGGGAAGCTTGCAGAATGTTATGGTGGGTTGACCCTGGCTGGACACCAGGTGCCCACCAAAGCTGCTCTATTACTGCCCACCCTCAACTGGACAGGGAAGAAAAAATACAATGAAAGGCTTCTGAGTCAAAATTAGCACAGGGAGAGATCACTTACCAATTACTGTCACAGGCAAAA
>NW_010196177.1:0-4324 GCF_000695765.1 Mesitornis unicolor
ATCCCTAATGTTCTGTGATTCTGTGATCAGCTCAAGAACTTATAATGTAGCATGAGATGACAGACCAGTGTAAATATACTAAGAGATATGTTCTAGATAAAAATAAACATCCCCTGAACTAAAATTGCAAATTAAGAATGTCAGTTGGTTTTTTTTTTTTAAATCAACAATTGCAGAAATCTTCAAGAGATATCAAAGTATACAATATAAATGGAAATCAGGCTATTTTTTTCTAGGTTTTCTTTTCATTCTAGGTGGTTTCACAATGGTATAGTTCTCATGACTTACCATTCTATAAAGGGAACAACAAACCTTTGAGCAGATAGATGGTCCTGAACAGAAGTTTCATGGCTAAATAATGATGAACTTTTAGGAGTTTAATTCCATTGTTACCTCCTGGCAACCCCTCTGATATCATTCCTACCTAAGCTTCTTCATAATTTTATTTTTCTAAGGAAAATATACAGAGAAATAAAAATGACAGGGAAGGAAAGGAATGCCACTCTGGGACATTTCTTAAAAGGAGAGTGCAGTGTCTGTGTAAATGAGAAAATAGTTGAAGGTGAGAACTGTGGAGGTAAACAAGTGAAAGAAAAAGATGAAACAGGCAAGATATCTTGCCAGAAAAATTCATAAGTTATCTTTAATTTGCTCTAGTAGAGTGGGGGAAACATGACAGGAAGACAGCAATTCTTTACCAATCATAAATAGTGAAAATATACTAGAACTAAGGTCTCATGAGAAGATGTCTTTTAAGAAAAAGTAAAGTATGTCAAGAACATTTTGAGGTCAAACTGTATTCCACTAACATTTCAAAGAGGTTAACTTCCACACATAGACAAGCATTAACTGTAGGTACAGCTGCACTGATCAGTAAACAATAATACACTGATTTTTCTTTCTTTTAACGTGTAACAGAGGGTACCTATTGCAAACTAAACTAGCTTTTAGTGACTTAGCAGTTCCATATTCATTACAAACAAATGTTACATTTCAATAAATCTGTATCTTCCAAGACCAAAGAACTAATTGTGAATCACAACAAAATCACTTTTTACTATATGGTAAAAGAATATATCAGAATATAACACTTCCTTTCACAGACAGACAGAGGGGATGAACAAAGCTGGCCAACCTCAAAAGAGGACTTTGAAGGGATTTCAGCAAAGTATCTAATAGTGAAATTGTGAAAAGCCTTCTACAGGCATGCAAAATCCTCTGGTGATGTCTGAGCTACTGCTTCTTTTTGAGCATATCAGGAAGGGTCTTAGCAGTGAGAGTCTCAGAACTGAGATCACTCACAAGCTGCATAAAGATCTATCTGGATACATCTGAAGCAGAGCTCTACAGGATGCCTATCTTGTGCCTGCCTCACTTATCTCCACAGCAAGAAGTGCTGCATGAACAACCCTCACTGAAGAAGCTTGTCTGGGAGAAAATTCTTGACTATGCACAAGATAAGATACAAAATATTCTTGCTTTTTTATTTTTTCTTTTCTTTTTTTTTTTTTCTCAACATGACAGCATGCTTTGCTGATGAAGTAGAGTATCTGGAGAAGAGCAGAAAGCAGGTTTGCAAAGTAAAGGATTAATAAGATATCCAGAGGCCTGCATGAAGAAGTTTGAGAGGTGTGTGGAAAGACCCTCACAGTCTGAGGGGTATGTGGAAAGAGATTTTGAAAAAAGGAAAGCCACAGACTGAGAACAGACAGAAAGAGAAAGCACCACTGATGCTCTGCTCTCCATAGATAGGCTTGTTAGTCAGAAACGGTGGGTTGGATGGAAAGGGTAGTTACAAACAAGACATGGCAGCTAGCTTTATTACCACAAGTCAGATAAGCTTCATTAGTACTGTACTCTGGCAGGGTTAATTAGCTGTTCTAAGCATCCCAGCTCTGCTATTTATTTCTGTATGGAACATCACCCTTAGTGATTTGTTTATATGGGAATCATGTGACCAGCCAGGGAAAGAAACCAACTGTTGCAAATCCTAGATTAGCAAGTGAAGCCCAACTCTGCTCACACCACTGCACATGTCTTTTTCCATTTTAATCTTCTATGCTACCAAATGGGGCACACACTAACATTACCCTGTTTCCGATGGTTAAAAGCAGGTCTGTAAAACACAAGAATGAAATAAACCACAGAAATCCAGTTCAAACCTCAGTACATCTCACATTAATATTATAGCAACTCCATGTAAGCACCAGACTATAAAAATTCATTCTATCAGCATTATTGTGTACCTACAGCAATATTTATCACCCACTATCTGACTTCTGATTGGAAAAGATAGCTGCCATGATCCTTCTCACCATGCAGCTCTGTTACGGCCTCTTCTCTCCCTTCACATTTATCAGCAGATCATTCTCATCTGAGTTATTTAATGAAATTATTTTCTCAGTAGTGCTCTGACATGCCAGGATGTCAGGCGCATTGCTGTTATATGGTCCTCTAAAGCATATCATGACAATGTTAATGTTCCATAGTATGCCCAAACCAGAACCTACTGTGAAAGCCTTAACTTTCCTTGAACGTTTAATTGTTCAAGACCCAAGTCCAGGAATTTGTCTCTCTAAATTAACATTACAGAAGGTTCCATTCTTTCACTGTCAGAAGCATGCTAGCACAGTGAGATGAATCGGTGTTTAGCTCTTTCATTTATCCAAACAAATACTTTGGCTGTAGAAGATACTATCAGCATATTACATTAAAGACTGTTTTCAGTGTTAATTTTTGCAAAGTACCACCCAATAATTTATTTTAAATTCCACATAGTCTCTAGACACCTGTGACTCTGATCCCACTAACAACCACAGTAAAACCTTTCTTCCCAGTCTAGTACATAACGGAGGCAGCGGAACAGTTGCACTGTAATCAAGCCTGGTAACATTCACAACATTATGTCTTTTTACCCATTATTCCTGGGCAGTTTCACTGCACTGGCCACTTCTTCTTCAGTCAGACATTTCCTAAAACCACTTACAGTCTGGCATTATGTTTTTCCATAAGACTGGAGGAAGTCCATCATATGGGATGGTAGCTGAACAGCTACATTTACCACATTCTGTTCAGACACAGAGCTTGTCCCATGCATTTCAATTCCAACACTTGCTTGCACCCTGTAGATTTAGAACCTGATATTTCCTGGTTAGTGCTCTGAGAAGTGCCTCCAAAGCCTAGTTCTTCCCAGGACCTCCAGACACACAGAATCACTGATCTCTTCTTAATTTCTCCTTAAAAGTATAGAGGAGAATGATGGCAGCTGGTATGTCCCATTTGCATTTCCTGTCCTAAGACACACGTACATATACACCATTACAGTTCAACTCAAATTTCCTCCTAAGGTCCTCGTTTTGCATGTCCTCTATTCCTCATTTCATTGTGATTTTAATCTAATAAATGATTCCACCTTCAGTGGCTGCAAGCGCACTAGCTAAACATGTGGAAAAAACCTGAGAAAAACATTCCTGCACCAGAAGATAAGGTTTGACAGAAACTAGTCTGGGCCAGTCTGTTCAATCATAGCCAGTATTTCTGATGTCCTAGCTTCCCAGCTTTCAAGTTTTTTGGGTTTGGGTTTTTTTGGGTTTGTGTTTGGTTTTTTTTTTCTTTTGAACTACTGTTTAAGAATGCCTTAAGATTAAATTTATATACATTTATTCTTAAATATGCAAAACATAGCAAAGAATATGGATCCTATAAAATAATGGTTTTGCTCATCTCAAGTAATTCAACTTTTGACCTTTTGTGCTGCCAGTCATAGAATCATAAAATCATAAAATCATAGAACTATTTGATTGGAAAAGGTCTTTAAAATCATTGAGTCCAACCATAAAAAAACCCCACTTCATATTATTGTAATTATAACACCCACTCTAAAATGAGCTATTCTAGTAATTCTCAGACTGTCTTCTCACAAACGTGGATAAACAGAAAATATATTCAAATTTCCTCAGTGTTTCACATTTTATACACAGAGAAATGCTTGCAAGTTTATACAAAACAAATGATACATTGTATTTTTATGTACATCCTACAATCACTTGCATATTATGCAAAGTCATCTTCCTATTTTAAACCTACATGTTAGCTTATAGGTGAACTTCAAGACATTCTTGAAAACCTGGTGTGTCATCACTAAACTTTGGACTGCCTCTTGAGCTATCTTCCTTAGTCTAACCTGAAATCTCAGTGACTGAGATTTTTTTCTTCCTTTCTCCCCCCAACACAGGCAAGATCAACCAAAATTACTGACCTTATATCTGCAAAATAAAGCAGGAAAAATAATATCTGTGAAAACCAAAATAAACTATTTATATAT
>NW_010196178.1:0-10860 GCF_000695765.1 Mesitornis unicolor
TTTAGCTCAAACCAGGACACATAAGCCATAAGATTCCACTGCCACAGAAGTGTGTGGGGCAGTATCCTGGTTTTGCTGGGACTGAATTGTGGAATTTCCTTTTAATGTTTCAGCAGAGCTGGATTTCTGAGAACTGCAGTGTCCACTTTAGTGAACACAAGTTGATACAGTAGCTTTGGCCAAGATGGAGTTGTTTTCCTTACAGTAGTTAAGTTTCTTATTTTCATTTTTGCCAGGAGATGTTTACTTTTTTTTAAGCTTTTGGTTTTCAGTCTCTACGTAAACATGTGTTCATAGTTTCTTTTGGTGTTTGTTTGTTTTGTTTTTTCATTCTGTGCACAAGAGAAAGGGGTGGGGGGAAGAGAAAGCCTGGGACTCTCTGGGAGGGGTGACCCAGGACAGATGAGCTGGGTGTGATCCAAGCTGACCAATACAGATGTATTCTATCCCATAAATGTCACATTCGCTATAAAACTGGGGAGTTTGCAGGAGATGACCCCTTCACCTCTTCAACTTCTTTGACAATTCCTCCTTTCTCTTTGATCCCTTCCCTTCTACTTCATGATGGAGGCCCATCTCTATTCCTGAAGCTTAACTCTCCCTTGTCACATCTTCATTGGCGTGTGGCCAATAGCTGCTGTTCGTGAGCTGAGTATAAGTGTGATTGCTTTATTGTCGTTATTCCTATTCTTGTTAAAGTTCATTAGTATTAGTATTATTTCAGTTTGGTTTATTTTAATTATTAAATAGTCTTAATCTCAACTGACAAGTTCTTTTACTTTTACTCTCCCAGTTCTCTTCCCCATCCCACCAGGGAGCAGGGGGAGAGTTGAGTGAGTGAACTGTGTGCTGTTTAGCTCCTTGCTGAGTTAAACCACAACAGGCAGTTACCTAGAGAAAGTTTCTATGAGGATGCGCTGGCTAACCAGAGATTAACGGTGTTGCTAGATGCCTAAGCAGTGTAAATAGCATGAATGTGAAGAACTTTCCAAATACTACTGAGAAAAAGTCACAGGCAAGACTTATCTACTCCATAGCTGTCCTCTAAGAAACACCATTAAACTGAGCTTTTTAAGTCCATCTTCAGCCTGCGTAGGTCCATATAGAACAGAAAGATTAGCCCACAATGGAAGTGAATGGAACAATATCTACAAGTTCCCATCTGTAGTAAGAGCTGTGCACACATGTAGAAAGAGAGAGGGAAAAAATGTTCTTTATTCTGGTCTTGTCCTACTGTCAAATGAGAAAGTGAGAAACTAGAAGTGAAGCACCCTGATCTTGACCATGTGGTAGATGGTGAGAGAGTTATGTCTAGGTAAAAAAAAAAAAAAAAAAAGAAAAAATAAAATAAAATAAATTCCAAAACCCCACACATTTTCCCATCTCAATCTGGGCTTCTCTTGACTGGGTGGTACTGTGCTCAGAGGTGGGGAGGCTGACTCCAAACCTGGTGCAAGGACTACTTAAATAGCAGAAAAAGCAAGATCAAAGAGGAAATACTATTAATGTTTCACATCACAGGCCAATGTATAGTCTACTCATGCCATCAGGTTTCTCTTAAGGCTAATTCTCTTCCTGGTGGCCTGTGAAAAATAGTGGGAGGAAGGCGAGAAGAAGGAGAACAACAAGAGCTGGCATGGGAAAGGACAGGAAGGAGCTGATGACGAACTGCCCCTCTCCCCCTACAGACAGTGGATTTTATGGAAATACATGGCTGTGGGGAAAGCGAGAATGAAGTGTCTGTCCTTTTGGAGAAGATGGTCAGGATTACGAAGTCCCATTTAAATAAGGAAGATGAGTTCAGAATAATCCCTCGTGGTGATAAGGGGACCCGATGACCAGAATAACACATTCTTACACATCAGCCCCTCTAGCAATAGTGTGTGCAAAGCCACAGAGAAAATTTCTGTTGCTCTGTGTATGTGGGCCAATACTTTTTAAATGTGTCCTACCGGCTGAGTCTAGACAGCACTCCTGCAGGAACCAATATGTATTCAAAGATGTTATGATTTACTATTTTTTTAAATACAGCCAGGGTTTTCATTTATGCTTTTGAAGTACATTAGGGGCAATGAATTAGTATAGGAAAGTATGCATTTGTAGCAGATACCATGTAATCAAAAGGGAAACACTGCATGGTAATAAACCTATATTGATTTGGTATGTTTGAAAAGTGGATGTGATTTGGTATGTTTGAAACGTGGATGTCGTGTTACTAGCAGAGAAGAGCTAATGGGATCTATAGGGAACAAACAGATGGAGACTTTTTATGGGTAAGGATAATCTGAAAACAGATTTACTTACAAAATAATACAAATCTAATTACAAAATTTAGTTCAATAGTGGACACTATTTAATTACCAATGATCTGTTTTCATCTGGGATCTTTTCCCACGTCTTCACATACTCCCAGCCTACTCTAAAGTTTTACTCTGTATTGGCATCATCCTTCATTTTCAATATTGTGAGAGATTTTCTGGGAACATTCTGCATAAGAAAATAACCTTAGTCAAAAGGTACTGAAAGGAATAAATGTGGCCAAAGAAATCTTAACACAAAAATATCAGGCTTCTCTGTGTGAGCTATTGAGTAGAACCACTTAGCCAGGTGAACCAAGGGATGTTTAGGCCATGCAACTTCTCTGGAAACTGAGCAAAATATCCATGTTTAGAAGATGCTTTTAAAACCACACAAAGCACTCCTGAAATATCCTTGAAGTGCAGCTTAGTGAAGATTTAAAAGGAAATGGCTGCCCTCTGCAATGTTTTTTGATAAAAAGTAAAACAGGGTAATGATTTCTCCTGCAATGTCAGGAAAAAATTCATAAGCAAAAGCCTCCCTACCACACACTTCATGAGGTTTTTTTATGACACTCTCAGTTGTGCTCCACTAGGTAAGATCAGTGCAGATGAAGATATACAGATGAGACTTCCACGGGTGCTTATGTGTTCATTTTGAACTTCTAATTTTTCTCCTGTCAAGGTCTGTTTGTCAAACAGGGTTTAAATAAGAATTCAGAACATCAAATAACAGATGGCAAACATTAGGATATTAAAAGCAAAAAGTCCAATTGCATTTCAGCTCAGGTTTCCTTGGAGAATCTTAATTTTCCTGTTCAGTAAGACATTGCCTGACTCATCCCTTGAACAGATCCATGAAATGTAATCAAAGCAAGGCTTCTCTTGGAATCTTTAGTTGTTCTCTGACTATGCTGGGATACTTGTTCTTATTGGATCAGTCTCCCTCAGTCAAAAAATAATCTTTCCTACCCCCAACCTGGAAAAAGACCAGTAGTTTTCAGGGACAATGGCTCACAATGCAAGAGGAGGAATTTTTTTCTATGTATTCTGTTGTGTCTTTTCTGTACCTCACACAACATGAATGGTATCTGAGATAGTGAACAGTGGGATTTAAGTGGCAGTGCTCTCCAGAGAAATGCTGACATGGGGAGCAGTTGGATTTGGTACCTCAGTTCCTCGGGCTCTTTTCACTTGCCACTAGTAGGAAACTGTCTTCAGTCTTCCAAATAAGCAAATTGCTTTGATCTGAAAAGTGTCAGATAGTATTAGGCTTTCCTTAGGAATTAATCGAGATAAAAGGAAGGCTGCCCCTCTAGGCAAGGAAGTTTTGTATCTATAAACTACTGCTCCTCATTCTGTGTGGAGCACTGCAAAATTAATATATTGCTGATAGCTTTTTATTTTAATTTGCCTACACAGCAGTGTAGTGACTTCCCCAAATTGGATATTAATGATTTACACTCTGCAATTTTTGTATCCATAAAATGAAGCTGCATCATCTGAAAAAAACAAAGACCATACCTAGGCACTCCCAAAATTATCTTCTTGATTTACTGGCAGGTCCTCAGTTAAGCCTGATTTAATGGGAGTCAGTGTACAGCAAGCTCCGTTGTAATATCACCTTAAAGGAGGTGTCCACTAACAGCCCTGTGAGCAGCAATGGTGGAGTAGCTTCCTGGAGAGAAGTAGGCTGAGCTTTGCCTCTTGAGGGTCCAGAAAGCATGAACCCTTTCTGTGGTGATAAGCAGGAGCCGTGGTGTGCTGGGGAGAGAGCTGGAAGCAGTAACAGGAGGATGAGAGCATATCTCCTGTTGGCAAACCTCTAGCGATTACTTCTGAATGCTGGCACTATGGTGGTGACATTTCTGCTGATGTGGCCTGTGGTCTTCTCATTATTTCCCTGTCTTGTTGGACAAGGAGACTTAGCCTGACCTCTTGAGGTTTACACCACCCTCTTGTGACTGGAGTCATCGTCTGAATGCTGACAAGAATTCTCTGCTCTCAGATTACTACTTAGAGTAATGGACTAGCTTTCTGCTTTTTCTTCTTGAAAACTGTAGTGTCTGTAAACACTGCAGTAGAAATGCTGCTGATCCCTGAAGGACAGGAGAGATCTTATTCATAGATTTCTTATTTTTTAACTAGACCTAGAGAGTATTTCTTTTACAGACCCTTTGTTCATTCTAGTAAATTGGTTTTGAGTAAATATTTGATTGGGAATGACACAAGAAATGCATGAAAGGCACTTTGCTAGCTCAAGGTTTACTGTTCTCTTGCATGCTTTCATCCATTTTCCAGTGTAACCAGTCCAACAGACCATCAGCTGTTTTGGTGTACATCTTCATGCCTCTCCTTTCTGTCAGACAGTCTCATAGGGCCCTGGGGGCCAAGGCTGTGTTAGTACAGGCCTCTGAAGGGAGGCTTCTTGCCTTCCAGGAGCATGCCTGGCTGTTAGTCCTTTTCTATATGTGGAAAATATTCTCATGTCCAGTACAGCAACTGGCTAATTGTGACCTTGCATCTCAATGACTTGTTGTTTAGTCCCCATTAAAATGTGTATAACCTGATTTTTCTGCTGAGGAGCAAAGATGAATCCTTCATTTGGAGCTAGGAACCCAAAGTGCTTCACACACACGCAAATACACACACACGCAAACACACGCGCACACATGCACACAAAAGTAAGCTTCTTGAAATTCCAGGTGTCCCTCTGAAATCACTGATGAGAACAACTTGTATACTCTGTGTTCTGGAAAGTTGAGTGATAGCTGCTGAGAGAGTGGGGCCAATATCAAAAAAACTTATTTGCCTTTTTTCCCCAGCATGGATAACAACTTTGTTGGTGCTGAAATTACAAGAGATCTGTGGGAGGCACATGCCTCCTGTGCCCCTGCTCCAGACATGCAGTTGATCAGAGAGGAACCTCCTCCAGGCCAGAGTCACTTTCCTTCACCTTCCCATGAATCCTCTAGACTTCCTTTCCCTGCCATCAACAGTAAACTATTTCCCTGTTCCATTCTCCAAGGGGAAATCTTACTTCATCTTGACTTTAAGTAATGTGCAAGATACTGCTCTTACATTTTTCTTTCTAGCTGCAGTGGGTCACTTCCCCTCTTGCCTCAAATGAGTTCTGTTTTCTGCCTCCAGGTGTTCATACTTTCAGGGAATCCACTGCCTACAAAAGTAAGCCTACCTCCCAACACCAAGACGTGGCTCTTGCCTAGCAGTGTTTCAGAAGGATAACTATATGCTGCTGTATTCCCTTGCCTTACTCCGTAAGCCCCAAGGGGAATCGGGCACGAAGATGAAGCAGCAGCCATGAATTGCTGATCTTACCATTACTTATATGGTCATGGAAATAAGCAGCCCTTGTCACTTTGTGAGCCTCTGTCACCCACGGGCCTGGGATCCTGCCTTTGTTCCCTACCAGTCCTGTAGTCCCCTGTTCCTTTCATCCCCTGTTCCTAGCTCAGCACCATGACAAATTATACAGAAATTATCTCTGTGCTTGCACAGCTTGTGCTGAATCCTCAGTGCAGGAGGATCCAGATCATCGCTGGAACAAATGCAAGCTGATAATAATCCCTGCTATTAGTCCATTTAAAATGGGTCAAAAAGACCACCTAATTGCCATAATTGCCTTCCTGGCATTGCCTGTGCAACAGACCTTTTGGCTGCTTGTGTTAGCATGTGCTTCAGTAGGCATTCCTATCTGTAATGACTGATCTTAAGGATTAATAATTCCATTTCACATAGCTGCCATCTGCTGCAGCTAGCATACAGTCACTGAAGGATCCTGATCTTACATACAGCGTCACTGTTGTCTCTCTGGTTTTTTTGTACTACCTTGCTGAAATGACTTGAATAAACCAAAATACTCACAGAAACAGTCTGGTAGGTGAATGCTGACATTAACAGGTTTGTTTACCACCTGCCTTGAGGCAGGACAAAGAAAAAAATAGTTTGATATGTCCATCCATGGAAGCACTAAATACGAGTTTTGAATAATGGCACTAACTGGAGCTTGATGCACTCACCTGCAGTCGTTGTGCAGCTGATACTACTTTGCCAATAGTGCCATTGAGATGAGTGAGGCTATCATTTCCCAGAGGTCCTTGGGTTCTGGCATTTGTGACGAGAAGATAGGACAGCACTGTTTGAGCTGAGCTCAAAACAGCTCAGACTACATTTACTACTCTCATGCATGTTTTTGCTCACACTTCTTCTCGGGTGTGGGGAGAGATGTGTCGGTATGTATCCTCTTATGGATATTCTGGGCTGCTCTCATCTCCAGCAGAGCTGAAATGCATCTCTGGGCAGACTTCCATAAATCACATATTGTCATTTTAATTAATGCTTGTGGACATTTAAACTGAGAATCCTTGTGGGCAAGAAGGCAGCCTCCCATCAGTCCTACACCCCAGCATCAGGAGCTCTCTGGGGCCAGCACAAGACCTGTAGACTTGCAGAAGTGACCTTAAGGCGCAGACCAGGTCTGGGAGAAGGTGACTCTGGACCGGGATGTTTGAAATGGGTTGGTGATCCATCACTCTAGACTGAGCATTTTTGAGTGGCAGTTAGATATGCAGTATGCTAGTCTCTGAGAGCCAGATGGAGTGGATTTAATGTCAGAAGGCATTTTCCAGGGATCAAAGCAGTTCATAGAAATAATTTATTTTTACCTTTAAATGAAAAGAAATATGATAAATGTTAAAATGGCCCTTAATTCATGAGCTTCACATCCCCGGGGTATGATTAGCAGCAGATAACTGGGTCTCCCTGCTGTGCCCTGTTGCTTGGTTACGCTACGCAAGTACACTGTGCTTTCATTTTCCATCTTATGTGAGCAGAAGCAGCATGATATAAAAGTTCAAAAAAAAGTGAAAGACTCTGAGAGTACTCTCAGCTGTATTCCAAATTGCTTGGACTCCAGCTATGCCACATGCACCATGCTTGCTGTGAAAGGAAAGAAGCTTATTCTGCTTGTGGGTGTAAGTCAGTAGACACTTTATTAGCTGCAGCCGCTGGAATAAAGCAGTGAAAAAAATCAGAATCAGGTCCAAAAGATTGATCCTTCAGAGGAAGTAATTTATTTTCATTAAGAGAGATTAGTGTCACAGTGGTATGATAAACTTAAAAGGCCTTTGAAGAACTATTGTTGCTCTTAAGTAAATACTGATTTCTAAAAAAAAATTAGCAGATTGCATATTTATCTCTTAGAACTGACTTGAAGAGCTGGATACTTGAGGAGTGCACCGTGTCTTTTTTATGTTGGAGGTTTTTTTACCCACTCTATTGGTGAAGGTTTGGTTGTATTGTGTAAAAGCAGAGTTGGCCCACGCTGGGTCTAGCAACAGCCATTGGGCCTGGTGCAGCTCAGAAATCTGGGAGAACCTTGGTGCAGAAAAATGCGAGGGTCTGCAATGGAGAGAGGGCCATGAGCAGGTATAATTTACTGAGTATGTGCTAATTCCAGGGTAAGGCTTCTGCTCACCTGGGAGATCTTCTGCTGACTATAGGAGAAGTAGTACATGTCTTTCACATCTTGCTTTTACTGTCAAAATACTTTTCTATTTTATTTGTCCTGCTAATGCATTCTTAAATACAGACACATAAAGGTCTCATAGGAATGAAGAGAAAACACAGTTTTGCTTGAAAAAATTATCTGGCAATTCAAATGGTTTTGTAGAAATCCTGGAACACATGACTAAATACATATCTGCATGATGAGAGCATCCTTGGGAGACTACTAATACTTTTTTGCCCACAGTGATTACAAAGTCTGTAACACCAGCTTCTATTTATCCTTCTATTTAATGGCTGTATCTTCAGTTAAACAAAAATTTGAGGAGGACAGGGAGGGTAATAAATATGTTGGTTAATTCTCTCAGACTGAGATGGGTCAAAGATCTCCAGAGTCTTCTCTTGTGTTGTTTTGGTTACTTGTTGACTTTGTGGTTTTGGGGTTTGGTGGGTTTTTATGTATGATTTTGTTTGTTTGTTTTTGAAAGAGGACATGGGGAAAATATGCCTCAAATAATATTTACAGCAGTACTTTTTCACGGTGATTAAACGAGTGTGCATGAGAACTTAATTCTCCACTTCTAGTGAGAGAGAACACGAGAGAACTGCTGGCATAGTAAGGCAGAGAACTGGCAAAAGGGGGACACTCTTGAATTGGTATTATCATTGCTAGGTTTTGGATGGGAAAAAAAGACATGGTTTTCTGACAAAGAAGAGCTCTCCTGAATGCTCTTATTCCTGATGAGTTCTTAAGAGTTCTGTCAGTTGGCAATTGGTTTTCTTCCGAGTTGTGAGTACCCCTGATGCTGCAGCTGCCGCATGAACTGGGTGGGAATCTCTTCTCCCCCAAAGTCAGGGAATCCTGAGGTGGACAATTATGACTTTCCCTCACGTGACCTTTGACAGATGTAAAGCTGTAAAGTGATAATTCCAAAGTAGCAGGTTTACAACCTTTATCACTTTTATTTTCCAGTATTTGTATGTGAAGATAGATATATTCCTACCTCAGGTATGTTCTGCTTACTCTCATCAGCGTTTCACACTATAATCTCTACTTTTTACACCCTTGTGTTTAGACAAGCAGACAGTCTTCTTATATCAATAGATGGCTGTATAATTTACTGAGGAAACAGTTCCTTTCCTGGCTGCTCATTAATAAAAAAGAAGATTTACTTTTATCCTAGGGAGCTAGTTGTTCTTCCTCTGTTACCTATAATAGTTAAGGTATTGCATGTTTAGATAGAAATGCATAAGGACAGGAGGTCTCATTTTTACTTAAAATATCTCCAGGGCACTCATCAGCAGGCTCCTTGGTTGAGAGCTTTCCCTGGTTTTCAGCTGACAAGCCAATAAACATGCAGATAAGTGGGAATGCAGTGGGCTGACTTGATCCAAGTGGATTTTACATATTCATCACATTAGGTAGGGACAAAGGAGTCTTCCTTTTTAGATTTTTTTTTCCCTCCTATTTGATGTGAACACGTCCAGCCAGTAAGGTAATAACCAACCATGTAAGATCATCAAATGAAGAGGAAGAAGGAAAATGCACACTAGTAGAGATTTTTAATCTTTTTTTTCCTCTTGAAGCAGAAATCTATATATTTCTTTCTTACTACGTTATTATGTTTTAGCACAGTGAATTCCTGCTTAATGCGGTAGAAAGGATAGCTGCTAGAGCATTTCGTGTATCATTAAAAAGCATAACAAATAAATAGCTCATAATAAATAAAAGACTTACCTAGGGGTTAAAGACAGGTCTTTTTTGAATTAGATGCATAAGAATGAGATCTCTGTGCCTTCCAACCTTGCTACGGAGAGCCTGGGGATGTGCTCGAAGCACATCCAGAGCCTGCAGCCCAGGCATGCAAGAGCTGCCTTGGGGAGAGGCAGCCTCCCCGCTGCTGATCCCTTTGATGGGCATGCAGAGGTGGAGGGCACACACTTTGCCTCTGCTTAGAGGAGCAGCAGAGCCCATGGAAGGGAGATCCACCAGCTCAGTACTCCCTCCCTGAAGGCTTGTGACGGCCCAGAGGTCTTTCATCCATGCAGCTCTGAGTCCCTGCAGATAATGGCAAAAGGAGAGGAGAAGAAAAAAAAAGGAGGGGGGGATTAGACTAACATCTCACCACAGCTGTAATTACTACACAGGAGACATGGCAAGGCATTATTTTGAAGTTAAATATCCCTTGAGATAGCACACATGCTATTCAGCAAGCATTTGGTTTGGCTTCCTGAGGAAAAGGCCTTCAGAGGAAAAACCTGCCCAGTCAGAAATGCCTGCACGGTGTAAGTGTGTACTGCAGGAGGAATCAGTCCTGCCTTGTATTTTTTCTGAGTAACATCAATGCGATTTGAGATAGTTTTAAATGCACATAGATGAAAATTAAATATTCTGTTTTAAAAAGTGAAAAGTTTATTTTCACCAGGAGGATATTCCAACAAGGTCAGTGGGGGGGTGGCGATGGGTAAATCAGCTTTTGTTCACAGCTTACAAAATCTCTATCACAATAACTTAGATTTGTAAGCGTTTGTAAATCTAATTTCCCCTGAGGCAAAAGTGGTATTCAGGACCTTCACCCAGAGAAAGGAGGTTGGCTTTATTGTTTATATCAAGTTGGCTCTATTGTTTATATCAATAGGCATTGATTGATTTCAGGGAGCTCCGCTGATTTACACCTGCGGAAAGTCTCACTCAGAAGATCACTCTGAGACACCTCTAACTGTAACTTTTTCTGCTTGCTGCCTCTGATACCACTTGGTTTAGATGGTGCAAATAGGCGTCTTCTCTGCCCTGCACAGATAGCAAAGACCCTCTGGTGCCTTTGCTAAATGAAAAGCTGTGCCCAGTAGTCCCTGGCTACAACCTACCCTCTGCTCCATTGGTCTTTGGCTAAAGTCTACCACCCACGCCATGTTGCTGCCTGTCACTTACCCCTTCAGTAGCAATCAGCAGACACAGGATGCCCAACTCTGAAGCCCAGGCGTGAGTAATGTACTTCGTTTGCTTGTAAATCACAGAATCACAGAACGTTAGGGA
>NW_010196179.1:0-24373 GCF_000695765.1 Mesitornis unicolor
AGGAAAATCGTAAATAAGCTGGTTTGGGTGCTTGTTCGTCAATACCTTCCTCGTATGAGTGTGTATGAAGTGCGTGGTGCTTTTTTGGCCTCGTGAAAGCGGGTCAAGAGTGGATATTGCAGTAGAGACTCCAATGTAAGGCCACTGAGATGATGAGGGGAGTGGAGCATCTCCCGTAGGAGAAAAGGCTGAGAGCTGGGACTGTTTAGGCTGGAGGAGACTGAGGGAGGGTTCTCATTGATGTTTATAAACATCTAAAGGGTGGGTGTCAGGAGGATGGGACCAGACTCTTCTCAGTTGTGCCCAGCAACAGAACAAGGGATGAGGGTCACAAACTGGAACACAAGAGGATCAGCTTAAACGTAAGGAAAAGCTTTTTCACTGTGAGCGTGGCAGAGCCCTGGACCAGGCTGCCCAGAGAGGTTGTGGAGTCTCCTTCTCTGGAGACATTCAAATCCACCAGGATGTGTCCCTATGTGATCCTCTGTGGGTTATCCTGCTCTAGAAAGAGAGTTGGATTGGATGATCTTCAGAGGTCCCTTCTAACCCCTAACATTCTGTGATTCTGTGATATGTTTAAATTTAGACAGTTAAACCTGTAGCACAAGTGCTGCCCTATGGCTTTAACAGTAGCAGCAGAACTGAATGTCTAGGGACAGGGTAAGGTGGAATTTTAATCTGATTCCAGGAAACAAACCTGATTAACCCATCGATTTACTTCCTTGCTGCTGTTTGGCATTCTCACAGTGAACATCTTTCCACCATAGAAAAAGACACCAATGGAGATGCTTTGTGGGTTTGGTGTTATCCGTCCGTAACAGCTGAACTGAGGAGTCTGTTGCTGCGAAAGTGCTGCCTTACAGATGAAAATAAATTGCTTCATACATTTGTATTTGGCCAGTATAAAAGGTCATGGTTCTACATCACAACTGTGGAAGTTCAAGATTCCCCAGCCTTGAAAAAGGTAGGACTCGGCCATCTGGATTTTCGGTAGAGTGCAGTGAAGACATCTGCAGAGATTCCTCTGGCAGTTTAAGCAGTGTTTTCCCATGGTGTGCTCTGAGGAAGGGAAAAAAGTTGAGGTTTTCTGTGCTGACAGATGCAGCTTTTACCCAGCTGTCTAACCAGTTCACGTGTGTTGTTTTTCACCAAGACATATATTGAATGAAGTTGCAAGGGGACTGAGATACTCATTAGCCAATTTAGATTATTTGAATTCAAATGGAAATGTTATTTTGTGCCATTATTTCTAGTTACTTTGCATTTCAAGTTCAGTGTTTTTTTTTTTGTTGGGTCAAAAAAGCTCTATATAGGGTCTCTTATAGTGTCCAAAATCTTGTTAGTGTAGAACTTGATGCTGCCTTTTTCTTGTTGAGTTGTATAGGTACCTTCTTTTCTGCTGCGTTTATAACTGGAAGACTGCAAATATGCTTGTGTCTTCTATACTTTCCCTGTTATGAAGATTATTTAACTCTGTTGAGTTTATTGAATTTTCATATTTCGTGCTATGTTAAGTAGAAAGCTCATGTGGTAATTTTGCGTGCCCACAGCAGAATGTTGCTTGCCTTTCCTCCCTCCAAGCTGGCATCTCCTACGAACCTTAAAGGTGTAAAAATAAAATAAAATAAAAATCCCAGTGCTGTCTCTGACAGTGGCAGTGGGAGATGCTATTTAAGGAGTACATGTGAGCCTGGTTACTGTCTGCAGACTTTTAGCCTCATACTGTCCCAGCCCTCAGTCATTCGATTAAGGAAGTTAAAGAGTATTTCTGTTTGTGGGCCTGCTATCTCTGAATTTTTTTCCAGTATCTTTCTCAATATATTGATGCTCTCTGCCTCCACAGTCTCTGGCAGCAAATTCTGGAATTTTCCTACCTGCTGTGGGGGAGAAAAATGCTTTCCTGTCTTTTAAAATAAACTCATGCAGTCAAAGGAAAGCACCTCTTATAGAGTAGATTAAGCAAAAGATAGTATGTGCTAGAGCTGACTCAGTGATTTCACGTCAGAAATCTGTTAGCCGGGCCTGTCCTGCAGTTCGTCACTTGGATCTGCTGCTACTGCTCACTTTTTCTTTTTTTAAATTGAAACACCGTGTCAGTAAACTGCAGTAAGTTAACTGTGTGAAAAAGACTGTTCATATGGGGTCAGTAATAAGCTGTGTGTTTTTCTGTGCATGTCTTACCCAGGTGACCCACTTCTCCATTGTTCTGACAGCCAAAGACTTCAACCCAGAGAAATACGCAGCCTTCACTCGGATACTCTGTAGGTCTGTATAAAAGCTGTTTGGAGGTACTGCTGTGTGCATGCTTAGATCTTGCCAAGGCAAAGATTACATTTCTTTGTGTTGTGTTTGCATTTGGTCTAACAATCTGCAGTCGTACAGACTGTGAATCAGATTATATAAATCCTTGATTTCAGCTTAGCTTGAGTTCATGCAGTAAGTTTTGGGTGAATGTCAGATGCCCAATATGTTTTAGTGTGTATTCTGCAGACACCCACCAGCACCACCACCTTCCACTCACTCACTCATTTTCCCAGAACGTATTTCTTAAAAGTATAAATGTTTGGGAAGAGGTCAGTGCTGTGTAGTCAGAGGTCACCATATGTACGGTGGACAGCTTGCATCCCTCTGCAACGTCTCTACTACAGATGCTTCTTGCAGCTCCTCTGAACTAAGCACAGCACTCAGGGATGTTTTTGCTTTTCCTCTAGGAAAATGTGAGCCCTCTGTGGCTCTGTCTTCTCCCTTTTTCCAACTAGACTGTCATCTCCTTTCCTCATCCCATTTACTCACTTTCCTCTACCTCCCAGTTCACATAATCTCTTTCTGCATCTTTCTTTGCTTTTCCTTCAGTTCTTAAATTAGTTGGGCTCTGCTTCTTAATACCAAGAGTATTCTCTGAGGTTTCACAGCTAATTGGATGCAGTCATGAAGTTATTGTATCACAGACCTGGGAATGCCATCAGGCTTACCAGTTCTGCAGGGTATTAAAAAACTGAGATTGTTCTTTCTCACTGATGTGTGAAATAATTAGATTCACTGTGGATCACATTAATGCTGATTTATCAGCTAATACTTCTTTTCAAATCCAGCATGGATCCCTTTAAACGTGATAGAGTTTCAAATGTGACATAGCTTTGTACTCGAGCTAATATGGAAAACAGATAGTTGAGAGCTTCAGTGCTGTTCCTGAAGCACTTTAACCTGTAAGATTAAGCTAAAAGTGCATGGGTTTTGTTGGTGTGTAATGTGCTGGGGTTTTGTTTTGTATTGTTTGCTCTTTTAACGAGTATCAAGGACATATGTTTCTATTTCCTTTCGTCATTTAACAAAGGGTACAGAAAAATGCCTAATGATACTTGGATAAAAACTTTAACTAGTCACATGATCTGCGTGTAATAACAGAACTACCACTACTACTGTGGTAGTTGCTATTTCATAAAGCAGGTACCTTCCACGTCTACAAAGAATCCTTAGTCTGGACACCTGCTTACACCTTTTTGCTGTGTTTCTATGTTGGTAAATGTTGGTTCTTTCATGAAATAGGAAACTCAAATAAAAATACAAGGTAGTTTTTTATCCTAAAAGACAGACATGTTTTTGTGTGCATGTTGAAAGACTTCTAGTTTAGTATTTAAAACCTCAACCAGGTGTCCAGAATAATAATTCTTGCCAATAATATTGCTGTTTGTGACACTGTGATTTTAGTTTTTTTTCCATATGCCTGCTGGCACTGCTTGCAGTCAAAACACCAGACTCTCTTCTTTTCACACAGAATCTACTTGAAGCATGGAAGTCCAGTTAAAATGATGGAGAGTTACATTGCAGTCCTTACAAAGGGGATCTGCCAAAGCGAAGAGAATGGATCTTTCCTCAGCAAGGATTTTGATGCTCGGAAGGCTTATCTTGCTGGTTCCATCAAAGGTTAGTTAATACCAGAAGTCTCTGTTCTGATTTCTTTTGTACAATATGAAATACAATCCAGTTTTCATGTGTACTTCAAGTTAATAGTGTTAACAGTATTATCTGTGCTGTTACTGCTAAGCTTCTTGAAAAACAAATGATAATATCAGCATGTATATCTTCTATAAAATAACTTTCTCCATTTTCTTAGATATAGTGTCTCAGTTTGGAATGGAAACTGTTATCTTATATACAGCACTGATGTTAAAGAAGAGAATTGTAGTGTACCATCCTAGAATAGAAGCTATCCAGGAGTTTACCAGGTACATTGTCAATCCCTACCTCCCCACCCACTCCCAAAAGTCCCAACGAACTTTGAACCTTCATTGAGCAAAATGCCCATATTTTATGGAAAATAAAAAATAAATCTTCTTAAACCTGTTTATTGAAATCTTACTAAATCCCTCTTAAGGCTTTAGCCATATGTTTATAAACTCAGGGAAATTTAACTGTAGAATGAGTGATAAACTGTTTGCACTGATAGTAGAAATCTCTGTAGTTCATGCATGTGCATGGCAGATGAGACCTCATCGTGCTATTTCTTTCTTATGACATGCATTTCATACTTTGAAACTTTAATTAGTATAATTAAAACTCTACTGTGTGTCAAGTACCAATCTAATTCCCCTAGGACTTTGCCTGCTTTAGTGTGGCATCGACAAGACTGGTCAATTCTTCATTCATATGTACATCTAAATGAGGAGGAAGTGGAAGCTTTAAAAGCCTGCACAGGTAGTGATAATTTATTAATCTAAAATACAAAGAAAATCTACTTTCGGTTTCTATTGCTGCCAAGTCTTGGACCAGTGCTCTTTGAGGATTGGGAAATGGTTACTTTGCTATTAATGGTATTGTTCAAAGTTAAACAGCATTATTTTCTTTAGAAAAGGCAAATCAACTGGACAGCATGGTAGTAGGTAACTGGTTAATCTGGTGTTTCTGGGTGGATCCACATCGGTGTACCCCTAATCGCAGGTGCAGGGCAGCTTTGAGACTTTTTTGATACTGTGATCAGAGGGGTTGAAAGTCTCACTGATGTATAGGAGCAGCTCGCTTTAGATAAGCTGCTTTTTTCTAACTTCTACACATAGCCAGTAACTGAACTTTTAGGAGTTTGGTTTTTTCCCAGTTCCTAACTCCAAAGTTCCACATTTTTATTCTGACTGCTGCCAGTGAAGTCTCTGGCTCCAAATCAGAGGTAGACTTTACCAGCTCTGTAGGAGTTTGATCTGTGTGACACATTGCTGCGTATGTGTAGTACTTAATGCATAATCCAGGAAGAGGCCCTTGCTTTATGCAAAGGTTAGCATGACACATAGTGTGGCAATTAAAAGGCTTCTCTATATACAATAGTGAGCAAGAAGACTTCTCATGTTCAGTATTTCTACTGCATTACCAACAGTGCTTGTTTCAGCTCATCCACATCCTCCACAGAGAGAAGCTGCTCTAAGTTTGCTCACCTGCCATGCTATAAATAAGAAATCTGATGGTTTTATTCCTTTGTTCCAGTCTAATACTGACTTTTCAAATCAATAACCTTTTTATATTGGATGTAGTGTGTGTTGTTCCTGCACGTTCAAGGCAACTTTAGAATTTAATTTTTTAAACTCCTCAGAAGTGAAGCATTCTGCTGGACATCCTTGTTAAATGACTGATATGAGAGAAACCTCCTTGGTCCAGTGATGTCAGATACACTTAGATTTAGGACTGTGATTTTCCACAGGATCTTGGGTTTGTTTCAGTTTTGTTTGTGAAGCTCCTAATTTTGCCAAAATTCTGCTCTCTAGGTTACATTGCTGGATTTACAGATTCTGAAGTGAACAGTAGACCAGACCTCTATGATGTGTATGTGAATTTGGCGGATAGCGAGATCACTGTTTCTCCTGTAGTAAAAGGTTGGTTGCTTTTTATGTTCTGAGGCTGTTTCTTGCAGAGTTGATAGTAATTGCCGAACCTCGCTGTAGGTCAGGCAGTCTCGATCCTTCTTCCATCCAGGTTCTGAAAAGCCAGGATGTAAGCTTCTGTCTTTCAGTTTTACTGAGACCCTGAAAGAGCGGTGAAAGCTGGAATTTGGAAATACATGCTTTGTCTTCCAATAAATGTGCAACTGAGATTTGAAAACATCCATGTTAGACATTTGCATGGAAGAGACCTTCAGCTGAAAGCAGAGATTTCAGAGTGGTTTAAAAAAAACCACTGCACTGAATACCTGGGGAATGGGGACTGTTTGAAAGGAAAGCTTGGATGCTGCTTGTCATCTGGCTCCTTGGCATCTGCCTAGAGCTGCTTTAGAGGTGAACAGCTTCCCTGCGCTGGCGTCGCTGCTGATGCGTCAGGTGCTGCCTTTACCGATCGATTTCAAATGGCAGTCATGAAGAGGACTCCTTGTTTTGGTGTGTTATTCATGTGCATTCCTAGATAACACGGAAATGATCATTTTATGTGATTATGTGCTTTTGTATTTTTCCTTACCCAGAGGCAATGACAATGGGAAAACTTCACAAAGAAATTGGACAACTGATTGTTCAGTCTGCAGAAGATCCAGATAAATCAGACAGCCAAGTCATTAAGGTTAACATTTTATTTTTAGTTTTAAATATAGCTAAATTACTGCTATTGCTAAACCTTGGTAAGAGGGGAAGTAGGAGGAAGATTGTCCCTGCCCATCAGTCCATCTCTTCTACCCTCACCTTTGTACAAATGAGTATTTTTATTCTTCGTATGGGTTTTATTTTTGTTATGTATTGATTTTTCTAAGAAGTATAACACCTAATACTGTATTAAGTATAACATCTAATACTGTATTATTCATGGTTGCTTGTTTTTCTGTTCTTCAAGGATATTTCTCTGAAGACAAAAGAAATCTTGGCTACTTTAGCCTCACTTACTGAAGTTACCGATGGCAATGAAAAACCAACCCTTAACTCTGAAGCCCTGAAACAAAAGCGATTTCCACCAGCTACAGAAAACTTCCTTTATCACTTAGCAGCTGCTGAACAAATGCTCAAAATCTGATTTTGACGCACCGCAGTGTTATGGACCAATTCAAAAGTACTGTCTTTGCCATACAGATAGGAATACCTGATATTTTATATGGAAAAATTAAAGGTATAAGAGAGAATGTCATATTTACCATGATATAATGCAGAATATCGGAGCTTGACCAGGAAGATCTGGAGGTATATTTGGAAACATTCCTGGTGTCGTTATCTTTCCCCAACTGTAACTGTGTATATATGGCTCCTGTATTTCATATCAAAACGTGAGTGTATATACAAGTAGCACGGGCCCATGTGTCCAGGCTGTGCCAGGCATTTGTTGTTATTATTATTATAATGGCCGTTTGTCCTGCAGGATGCAGATGTCAGACAGCTCTGTTTTCACTCTGACTTGTTTTCATGGGGTCTGGAACATGGGCTGCAGCACATGTGCTGTAAAACCAGCGCAGTTTTGGGGTGCTAGTATCTGCACAGGGATGCACTGAATGCACAGCTGGGCCGAGTGCTCATTCTGGGCTTGCAGGTGTGTCAGATACTGCACTTGCTCTGGACTGCCTGACACCAGGAAATCCCAAATAAACGGACAAGTTCTCTTCTTTCTACTTGAAAGTGTCTAGGTCTAAAAAAGGTTGTGTGGGAAAATCTGATGTGGTAGCCTTAGTATATAAAGAAAGGGGTATTTTAAAGCTCAAGTGGGAGTTGGGTACCTCTTTTGGACTCTTGCCTTAGAGGTTTTCCTCCCCTTTCACTCCGTCCCATGCCTCTGATGGAGGGAAAATTGGACAGAATTACTCTATTTAAAATGAGGCTTCCCAGGGGGATCACAGACAAGTGCTGTTTTACAGCTGGAGTCATTTAAGAAGCTGAGAAGGTACCTGACCATGCATTCTTGAATCATTTGACACAAATTCAGACGAGTTAAAGCTTAATGGGCCAGAAGTGTTCAAATGGCCAGGCAGAGCATCAGCCTCTTAAACTGCTTGAGCTGATGGTGCTCTGCGTAGACTAAATCTAGGTGGAAACTTTTGGAATAATAGTGAAAATTGGGAAATAGTTTAGAGAAGATTAAAATTTGCCTACTTGTTTGGTCACATAGCCATAACTTGAGACTTATTTTTTTCATTGATAAGCCTGAAACTAACTGCTTTGTAATCTTCTAAGAAGAATTTGGAGCCTTTGCAGGGAAATACTCTGAGCCAAACAATCTCTGTTTCTTCAGAAATGTCCACAACAAATCAGTCAATTCTGCCGTAGCACTTTGTTATAAGACAAAATAACCTTTTTCCTGGCCTTTGTACAGATAGGCTGTAGCTGGTTTTACATAGAGATTTTATACTTATGATTAAAAACTTTAGTAATCAATATTTATATTGTTAAATATAAATAATTGGATGTTTGCTATTCTGAAACTGGTAGAGCTTACCAATAACTATGTGCAAGCAATATTGGTTTGAAAAAGGGTTGTTCTTTTGCTGTGTATCGTACCTTGAGGAAATCTATTTCAGAATCTGATTAAGGAATGTGGCATCTATGTATACGATGGCTCGTTATTACAGTCAGTGAAGGTGCTTCACAAAAATCCCCTATTTTCAGGGGTGCAGAATTATACTTTAAACATTTACTCTGCAGTTTAAATTCTGAACACAGAAGCATGTGTTTTTTGGTTTTTTTTTTTAAATCTGTTAAGAAAATCATGCAGTTGCCTTTGTTTACCTGTAAGTGCTCTGCAGCTTTTTTACCCCATTTGCCCATTAATGTTTTTTTCTTAATGGCTCTTTAATGTTGCTGCTTCTGTTTCGGGACTTTTACAACCGTTGGAATAGCAGAACTGCCAAATCAAGCTGAAAATTCCGTTCAGGACTTACTTTTAAAGTCCATTGAAACTGAAGTCTTGCACCACAAAAAATAACCTGAGTATGCTTTCAGTCACCTGTCTTAGCGCCACGTTGTGACTGTGAAGAAATGCACATAGTTTCCTATTAACAAAAAGCCTTAAGATGTATCATTAAGGTAGTGTGGGCGATAGAGATAACCACAAAAAGCAGAGAAGCTCAGTTACAAACTAAATATCGAATGCCTGATTTGCTTTCTGTTCTGGAAACACTCAAGTTGAAAAATCTCGGTGTTGTGTTGGATCTTCTATTTTGACATTTGTGTGGAACAAATGAAATACAATTTTGCACTTGAGGAACTGGACTGTTAGCATGCTTACGCCTATTAAAAAAATCCTGAACAGTCGACCCTTTAATTCCTTAATTAAGTTTATTCATGAGTAGTTGTGACCATGGAGTCACAGGCCTTGGCTCTTAGTTTTGCCGTACTTGGATGGAGCTACAGCTTGACGTGTAGGTCAGAAATGCACTACTGCATGTTCAAACAGTTCTGTTATCTGTGTTGACAGTTTTGTCAGCACTGTGAAAGAAGTAGCGGTCTCCCCCAGCTTCAGTACTTGCAAAGGATTGCCCTTGCATTTTCTTAATGACTTTTGACACTATTTCCTCTCAGAAAGGTTTAGAATAACAGAGAAAAATCTGGAACGTCAGGACAGGGAAAGATTTCTGCTTATTTCTCACTTCCCTTTCCCCAGGATGCGTAGACACAGGCTGTGCGTGCAGTTGCTGGCTTGGCAGAGTCAGATGACATCCTTCCTTTCTCCTCCTAGAAGCAAAGATGGTGTAAAATGAAGCTGTCATTCATACCTCCTCTTACTGCCATTCTGTTCTTGGGTAAATACCAAATGGTGAATGATGACTCCTGTCAGCCTGCTAAGAGCCATGGCTCCAAAAGGGGTGCAGCACCTAGAATAATTGAAAGCCTTGAGTTCAGATGAAAATTGCAGCACTGCTCCTCAATCGATCAGTTGAGGCAGAAGGTACTCCCTGAGCACCCCACTTTGCTCGGTGCCCACAGGAGCCATGTGCTGGCTGTAGCATAACAGCCCCAGTACAATTGCAGAAATGGGAAGGTGATGGTGAACAGAGCAAAGGCTTGCAAAGAGGAGCAGGATAAACCAATCAGTCCTTTCAGTTGGGATTTTGCTGAGTAAATGGGGCTGGTCCCTGAAGACTGACTGTGTTGTTTTTAATGCTGTCATCCCTGGGGTGTTAGTCCCTGGTATGAGCTGGCCTGCCTCGTGTCCCCTGCAGGCAAGCGTGGGGGAGAATGCTCTGATTGAGAGCAGTATCATGCTGGGTAACCTGGAAAAAAGGGACCCAGGAACATCTGACAGCATCCACCTTAAAACCACTGCCTGCTTCTGCTTTCAACCTCGGCCTGCTGCCAGAAGGGCTAATGAGGATTTGTTAATAGTGTGTTGTGAGATGTCGTTGGAGGCAGCTAATTTTCTAGATAGAAAACAAATTGTAAAGCTCAGTGTAGGAAGTTCGTAGCTGCCCCGTGCTGCCTTAATGCCCTTCCTTGGGCTGCTGCCTGAGTCTGAGGCATCTTTGGTCAGGTGAGGTCGTTAATTGAGGCTGCTAAATTATGTGAGACTGAGGAGGAGACTCCAAAGAAGCAACAGCTCCTTCTTGAGTGACACTGTGCAGCGCTGGCCTGGTGTTCGCTGTCTGATGGGGAAGGAGTTGCAGTGCAGGGCTCCCTCCCCACCTGCATCCTTCCTTCCTCCACCCCTATGTCCTGCGGGGAAAACCAGCATGGCTGCGTTACAGACTGGGGGTAATGCTGGGACACCAGCTCCAGATGAGGAAGTGCTTTGATCTCAGGATTTCCTAACATGGGAGCGGCTGATTTTATTATTTATATATTTTAAAGCTACTTTAAAGGGACATGGAAGCCTCATTGTACATTCCCAAATTTCAAGGTGACGAGCTAGGTGGGGAGCTGCTACCATGCTGTGCTATATGGAGACTTGTGTTCTCCTTGAAGCCAAAAGCTCCCATCTGTTGTAGTTTACTGCACCTTGAACTGGTTCCACCACAAACGCAGTCATCTAACACCTGGCCAGTGCTCAAGGCAGGAGAGGGACCTGCCTTGGGCTGGTATGTTGTTAACCCATCCCGAGTCACCTCTTTTCTGTAGATGCCGAATCTCCTCCCAAGTCCTTCAAACATGATGCTTTTCTGCTTATCCCAGTCTTGTTCCCCTCGCTTACACCTCTGGACCACCAGGCACCTGGTCTTGGCAGTTCCAGTTTTAATGACTAGCCTTGTTCTAGCCTTGCAATGACTATTTCAACATGGCAAGGTCTTTTTAGCAATGTATTTTCTCTGCCTTGATTTGGGAAGCAGCTGAATCACCCAGGCTGACAATTTAAACAGCAGGTGCTGCCCTCCTCTTCTGGAAAATCAGAAACATTTCTGAGAATGGGGAGGGAAGAAAAAGGTATTTAATAACCCTGAGGGGGCTGTGTTTAATGTGGCAAATTTCAACTTGAGCACGCAGTAAGAAGCTGCTAGGGCTTGGTAATGGGCAGCTGTAATAACAGACACTATTGCCAGACCTGTTCCTTACTCACAGGGCTGTAATGACACAGATTTGCTTAAAACACCCAAGTGTGGTGCCAGAGACTTTATAGCTTGTCTAGTTACCATGATGATTCTAAGTTCCCAAAGGTGTTATCTTCATTTTGTTGCCTTTCCTCTACTGTTGCTTTTTCAGGTTTTTGTTTGTTGCATGGTTTGGGTTTTTTCCCTCGTTCCCGCTGTGGTTCATGTAACTAGCATTTATCTTAGCCATTCTTAAATTATGTTACAAAAAGGAGTGGGGGTGCTGTGGCTCTTTGTTTTAATGCCAGTTCATATTTACTGAGAGTGGAATTGGACCTCACCTGAGTTTGCCTTTGGTATGTTATTGAAATAGGACTAATGGAGAAACAGGAGGTTAGAGAATTTAAGTGTAGGGTGTCAGCTGTGCCACTGTTACTGAAGATTTTGGCAGGAGACAAACACTTCATTGAGAGAGGCAGGCTGAGACTGTCAGCCTGCTTCACCTCACCCTGTACCTAAGGAACAGAGCAGGGTGAGCCTCTTTCTCCCTGCTGTGCTCCCAGAAGGCCGAGCCTGATGTGATCTGTTCTTCCCGAGTCTCCTTTTGGCTGCTGTGGGAGATGACGTTTGGCTCAGCAGACCTTTGGTGTGATGCAGTACAACACAAATGTTGTTGACTTTGATGGGATTTTACTACGTACTGACGAACATGACCCACAGAGACAAGGCTACATGATCCCTGTGGGTGCAATTGATCCCTTACCTTTGAAAATTCACTACAGTCCTCCAGTGGAGTAGTGCAAACTCTTTGCCAAGTCTTTGGGTTGGAACTTACCCAGTATCCATACGCTTTTCCTGGAGCAGCTTTACCACATGCTGTCCTCAAGCTGCAGGTCCTTGGGTGTGCTGCTACTCCTCTGTCCTCTTTCCTTGTCTGCCCCTTCCCTGCAGGAAGTTGTTAGAGGAAGACTCAAAAAAGGCCAGAAACCACCAGAAACTAAACTCAGCCCCCTACTTCCTGCTTTTGTTCAGTGCCAGAAGCACAGCAGGAACTCTTTTTCTCCAAGAGACCAGGTCTGCTATTCTTCCTTACTTCACTCTATGCTGCTGTCTCCCTGTCAGGATGGAGTGGATTGGGAAACCTTCGGTTGCCTCACGTTGTGAAAAGAATCTTGATCCTCCAGCAGTAGGAGAGCAGTGACCTGTGTGCTGCACTCTAAGGAAGTTAAATTACGGCAGAATTTGGAGGCTGTACTTGTAAAATTATTTCTGTGAAAGTGATTATTACATTATTTAGTGCAATTTATCCTTGTCACACACAGCCGTAGCAGCACCTCACATAGCATCTTCAGTGATCTTAGAGCCATCTCTCCCATGACCCCCCCATAGTTACCACAACCACAGGGTCTCCTACCACACTCGTGGAGCTTCTCTCTATCTTGTTCCCCCAGAGAAGGCCTGATCTTGATTTTGTGGCAGGTCAGCCACTCATGTAAAAGCAGCTGTGCTGGGCCAGACCAAAGATCTCTTTGGCCAAATGTCATAGCCACCACAAGCAGACACAAGAAGAAAGTGAGAGCAGGCAAATAAGCTATTTACCCCTTCCACTCTCCAGTAGTATCCAGTGATGTCAGCTCTTTCTGCAGCTCTTCACAGACAGTCCTGGTCCCCTCAATAATTTTGCATCACCCCACTGATCAACAGGCCAACCCTTTTATGCCACATCTCAAAAGACAGCTTTTTTGTTTGGATAAACACCATCAACCTGCAAAAACGGGGATTTCTCTGTGTCCCTCCCAGGATTTCCCAGTAGCTTCAGTGTAAAAAAACAAGTTCTAAAGCTCAAGAGGCCTCACAACTCCTTTAAGGATGTCGAGAAAGCCGGGAGTCCCTTTGTAGCCAAGTTTGACACCCATTTCCTGAACACTTCTTAAAGAACTAAATTTAAGTAATATTACATTGCCACCAGGGTTGCTCAGACCAATATCACTGCAATGGCTGTCCCACTCATGGCTCATCCCCAAAACGAGCATTACTAAATACAGTGAAACACGAAGTATTCTGAGAAGAGCCAGCTTGACTGTACCCAAAGGACTACTGAGGTTCATGCTTCACCAGCTGTGTTCCTGGAAAGCAGCAGGGCAAAAGCCGCAGCAACAGCAGCACAAACTTTTGTATTCAATAGTCTTTTAATTAAGAACTCAATCACATGAGGAGCATACAGAACAGTTTGTAACAAACACTGTGTTACAGTGCTTTCTGGTACAAATACCATTTACAGCATTCAGTTACGTGTACATCTCTGCCTGTGGGCTGGGC
Source organism: Mesitornis unicolor (assembly GCF_000695765.1). NCBI lineage: Eukaryota > Metazoa > Chordata > Aves > Mesitornithiformes > Mesitornithidae > Mesitornis > Mesitornis unicolor. Next base: position 13,727 of record NW_010196179.1, read on the forward strand.
CTTGCAAAATCATTTTGCAAAGTCTGCCTCTTTATAGGCCACGCCATTGTACGCCAGATCTGGTACATACGCCACCATAAATTCATGATTGGATCAGTCACATGTGCCAGTTCAATTTCTCGATGCACTCAGAATTCACTTCAATTGGAGCACACATGTACACATTAAAGCATCTCTCTAAATTCCCCTGTTGTAGAATAACTCTGTCTCTTCTGTAGATGACACAATCTCCGGTTCAAGGTCTGCTCGCTTTATCTGCAATGTATAGAAAAGGGAATGACCACCACCACATCCTGGCAAGTACACGTTAAATCCTCTTTACTGCATTGAACTCTGCACAAATGGAAATACTGTACTCAGAAGCAAGACTGTATGGGAGCTGGGGTACTTTGTTTATTTGCGAGTTTGAGGGATTTTTTCATTTTGAGGCTTTATTATTTTTTGCTTCTCTGACATTTTCTACATGCACACACGTGAGGGAAGAGTTTTCTTTGAAATCTGAGGTATTCCTGAGATCTACACAGAGCATTAGTGACTTTATGTCCATTCACTATGGAATCATAGAATCATTTAGGTTGGAAAAGACCTTTAAGATCGAGTCCAACTGTACAATTTGGGTGACTCACCCTGGAGAACTTCTGCTGTGGGTGAGCAATTGGGAAGCTCAAAGGGAACCAACCAGCCATACCCTCAGTACATAATTTCTCACAAATCCCCTCATTTATGTTCAGTTTGCTCTTGTTGCCAAAAGAGATTAAGAAATCTAGAAAAGAGATTACAATGCCAGAAATTTTAGGCAAATGTAAGAAACCACTGAAATTTGCAAGGGCCCAGTCTGTGATTTTCTGAGAAAAATTCTCCTGACAAGGGAGAGGAAATCGATGCAGAAAGTAACGCCAGGCTCCAAAAGCCCAGGGTTCAAGGGCTACCTCGTCCATGTAAAACCTGCCAGAGAACAGCTTACACTCCACAGTTCAGTAAGGCAGGGTGAAGAGATGCCGCACGAGAGTTGGTTCACCTCTCCAGTGAGCTCATGCTGACTTTGCATAATAGAAAAAATTCTCATCTACATTCTTCCTTTCTCAGTGCTGGAAGAGCCTTATTTTTAATGTTTAAGACAGCTCTCCTGACCTTACTTGCTTCAAACTGTTGTGAAAATCTGGTAAATCTACTTTGAAAAGCACAAATATAAATAACACACAATGCAACTTAGACCCGGCAAGTCCCATAAGCCTCTACCTACCACAAGGGCCTCCACAAGCAGCCTCTCCACTGCCCCATTTTAGATGCACAACCACATTAATCCTATTGATTTTTTTTTCTATGTGGCCTTAAGACACATAAGGCCATAGTTCTGGAGTGAATATTTAACATAACACAAATCCTAAATCAACTCCTGTGAAAGGACTTACCTCCCCACACTGCGGGAACATACTCAGTGAGACTGGCAGCATCCCTGCTAGGATGGACGTGATCAGAAGCATCCTCACTAAAGACAATGCACGTGGAGTTCTTGCAAGTTTTGCTCTGTTCAAGACATTGAAAAGGTGAATATGTCAGTTTGGGCTTGAAAAATAATCTGATAGTGAGACAAAGAACATTAGCTACTATTTTACTGGCTGAAATCGCACTGAAGTTAATAATAACCTAGGCTTACAAATCCTAAATATGTTTCCTTACTTTACTCATATGTTCTTACTCCTAATTTCCTGTTCTTTCCCTTTGTTTTGTATTTAGCTGCAGCATTTTCCAGGCCCAGACTGTCAACATGAGATTAAGAAAATAAGCAGCAAGATCAAAACGACAAGTGAAGGGGCATTGGTGCTTTACAGTGTCTCGGTCCTTTGACTACGATTTTTCTTGCATTACCCTCTTTCCTTTCAGATTTACGTCCTCTTGGCAGTCTTACTTTGCCTTGTGCAAAATTTACTACTCAATGTATTTTTAAAATTTTATCTTACATCTGCATTTCTGTCTTCTGATAACATGAGTCCTTTAAGCTAGCAAAGGGGGACAGGGAATTGATATAGGCAATACCAAAGTACCTGTATTAATTACACAACATGGATGATCCCTACCAAAAGATCAGGGCAGGCTAGGAATTCTCTGACAAAGCATACAAGGAATTATTTTTCTGATACAGGGTTTCTAAATGTTGCAAAAGCAATAAAATGTTTTACAATATATGGAAAGCTATGTGGAAGTTGGGATCCAGTATTAGTTGCAAATTCCAGTGCCACATTACCTCTTCAGAAATACCAAATCTAAGCTAAGTGCAGCGAGCAAACTTGATACCAGACCATGAGACTCAAATCTCAGTTAGGGAACTGAGGTGCTGGAAAGCAGCCTGTCAGGAGAGCACAAACGTGTTTCCTGCACGGAGGAAGAGAGGAAATCCTCGTAGTTTTACACAACCTTCTACAAACCCTCAAAGCATGGCTGCGGACATAACCAGATTCATTTACTGATCTAAATGAATCACAGCAGCTGAACAGAAGCTTCCCTGATAATCACTTCTACCGAGGCAAGTAATACCACAAACCCAAGAAAAAAACTGGTAGCAGCCAAACTGAAAACCGGAACAGGCACTGAGCAGTCACCCCAGCCCCTTCGCAGTACCTCCTACCTTTCCACAAAGTGCACAAGCACAGGTGGCAGGAAGGACGTTGTCCCAAACAAGACTGCTCTCGACAACGCTGTTTCTTTCACCGCCTCCAGGGAGAGAGAAAAATAGAAGTTATTCAGGCAGTGCTCTGTGCAGCTTCAAGTACCACATTCTTCTGCGAGTGCTTTTTTATCTACTACTCTGGAGTTTCAAGAAATGGTAAATGAGGGATAAAAACATTTGCTAGAGGAATTCTTTCTTAAGTGGAAACTGAACTCCGACAAGTGGCAAATATTCCACTTGTGACTAAGAAATTTCTTACAAGGAATACAGTGATACCACTGATGCCATATCGAGTTTTCCCACCATTACAGTAATTTTTCTGAGACTTGCTTTTTTTAAGTTGTGCTGAACTTCTTCCAAATTATTATCATTTCTGGGCACCCTAACTGTCCTGTGCCAAATCTGAAGCTCTCTCTCCAGCTGTTCACCTGTTCTCTGCTCGTGTAGCTGTTTCCTCCCCTCTGAACAGCAGCACAGAAAGGGAGGGTCATTGATAGCACATAAAAGACCATTTCTTGCTCTAGTCCCGTGCCAGGCTCTACAGTGGATACTGATGAGTAAAGCAAGGAGCAAATACAGAGTCAGCAACTGGAGCCCAAGCATAAAATGCATTAGCACTACAGTGCCTGCGCTGGTGTCTCCATGGCTCAACTCTGGCACTCAGTACATTGGTTTGGGGAGGGTGCCAACCCTTGAAGACACAAGGGTTGTGGAACTTGGTTCCAGAGACCTAGTCCAAGCCTACCAAGCGATTCAGCAGCTGATCTGGGATTTCTCATTTCAATATATCCAACTCTACCTAATCTCATCATCACATTCTGCTTTCAGCAGGGACTGAAAGGCAAGTCAAGAGAGGCCTCCACCCCCTCACCTACCTTCTCACCAGCCTTCTGTGACACTCCTACAACCTTGCCGTTCCTGTCCATCACTTCAATTCCATTCTCAAATTCTGGGCTTCTCACCACTGCCACAGTGAATGCAGTCATCAAGCCTGCAGTTAAAGAGGATTTTGCTTTAAAAAATCCAAAAGGACTATCTCAATTGTAACATTCATAGTCATGTGGATTTTACATGTCCAGTTCAACAGTCCACAACTGAATAACCTATCAGCTTAAGAAGAGACCGCCCCATAAAAATCTACTTGGGCTCTTAATCTTTGTTTCAGAAGCTTGAGTGAGAATTTAAGGTCTCAGTCCTAAAAGGTGCTTTATCATTACGGAGTCAGAGCTTTCAATCACTGCCATCTAGCTCAAGCCACGAGTATTTTGTTCTTAAGAGAAAGAGGAGGGATTTGTGTTGTGGATAGGGTTTGTACAGGTCAGTGCAAAATCCAGCACAGAAGAAAAGACCCTGAAGGGAACAGACTTTGAGTGATGGCTGCATCCCTGATTTGAAAGGGAAGGTGTCAGAGGAACTCTGGCTCTCATATGTTCCATTACAGCACTTGTGTGCCCAGCTGCGGGTCTGTCACAAGCAGCAGTGCTTCAGCTTCACATCCCAGATGAGAATGCTTAAATCTCCTCCAGATCTAGCTTTACAAGGTACCTGAAAACATCCATCCCGCAGTCAGCCACTGAAAACACAAGTCTAAACCACTGGCACCTAAAGTTCAAGGTCTAGGCATAACAAGGCAGTGTCTGGCAAACTGACCCTGCTTGAAATAGAAGAGTTCTCTTTTTATTAGTTTTTGGTAGCACTGTTCAGTGAAGATATCAGTGTAACAGATGACACTTTTCAATTGCAGGACTAATATTCATCAATTACCTTCAGGTTTCTCTCTACATTTAAGAAAATGGAAGCACATTTTAACACCTGCACCAGCGGAAACAAGTCAGAAAGCTCTAAAGCAGATCCTCAAAGATCTAGGTAGCCATCTCACATTACAGGCAACAGAGGAGATTACATTTGTTTTAATTTTACCAGTTTCCCCCTAGGAAAGGCCAAAAATTTACTTAATGGAGAACTCTGGTGTCATGTTTGTGCCACATCAGGCCACATCAGTTCCAGTGTTACTGCCCTCCCGATCCATCCTGGCAGTCCTGATAGTTTCAAGTATAATGTGCAAGCCAAAGAAAAATTACGACTGCATCCCTGAATATCTTTGGAGAAATAGTTGCATGTCATGTGTACAAAGGTCAGAAGTATGTGCTCTGCAGCTCTAAAACTAAAAACCAGCATGAACCAAACAGGTCAGCTACACTGGTCAGTGAGTGCTAACTCCCACACAGAAAGGACAGTACACAGCAAAGGCAGCCACAGAAGGCAGCTAGGAAACAGTAAGACCACATCTGTATGAGGGCAAGAAGATTCTACAGTCAGATGGGGGCAGCAGATGAGATGTACAGTTTCTTTTTACTTACCAAGAAGGGGAGCAGGCAGAAGACTTTTGATGACTAGTTGAGTTAACGAACCCTTCGACGTGTATCGATTCACGAAGAAGTGAGGAAGAGCCTAAGGCATTGGGAGGAAACAGGCACCTTCTATTAAAAAAAATGTGCAGCATTTCAGTATATGCAACAGGTTAGGAAAATAAATCTGTGACTTAGTACATAGTAACTATAAACAAATGTCTTGGCTTAGCATTCTAACAATATACACTCCAGCTACTGAAGGTATTTGTAATCACTTGTTTAGAAAAGAATACCAAATATTACAATAAAAAAAGCATTAAACATTATTATGTAGAGGACAGAAGTGTGAACACAAAGACAGAAAAAGGAAAACAATTACCTAATACTCCTTGGACATCTGTCTAACTGCTTTATGTCACACACTGTTCTCTCCCCCAGACAGGAAACCTGGTTTACTTGTGTATTGGTTCCCGATTCTCTGCAGTTTCAGCCCAATTCTATATTCCTATTATACACCTGCAGGAAGTTTCATTTAGGAATAAATGGTCAGGACAGCAGCTGATGCTGAGTCTCCCTTGGAGGACTCCCACATTCACCCATGAGCAAAGCTGCTCCCCCAGACCTCTGTAAGTCCTGAACGCTGCTGGCCCAACTGTTTTGCTTAGTGGACAGAGTAAAAGCCCCTCTAATAAATGCAGGAAAAGTCGTATTTTATGACCAGAAGGCTTATAAAAATCACCGTTTAGTGTGGAGTGAGGAAGTACATTACAGGGGCATCTACTTGCAATGAGTGTCATGAGGATACCAGAGCTCATTCCGATGTAGCAGACTCCAGAAACCACAAATTCCTACTGCAGTAGAGCACAGAGCTGGCTAAGCAAGCCCAGAAGCTAATTTACCTGCACTCAGCGCAGTATTTTCATGGCTATGCTGCTCCTGAGATCTGAGCTAACTCTATCCAGTTAGGATGCCTGCAGACTTAGAGCGAGACAGAGCTCCTCCACAGCACTGTTGACGGGGTCGCAATCACGACAAGAAAAGCTTATCTACACAGTTGCAGATAAGCAGGCACTTCTTTATTCTCAGCGCTGGGGATGCACAGAGGGTAGCTCCTCCAGCGCCCATACATTTTCACAGCCTATTTATACATTTTTAACAAAGCAAATCATATGAGCATGCATAAGATGATCACCTTTTACTCTGCCCCCCACCTTGATTGGTTCCCCACTATCACGCCACGTAAGACATTGGATTACCCCTATAATTTTGTTAAAAAAGTTTCGGTCCATTCCCACAGTGGTCTGACCACAGCTATTATCCCTCATTCTATTGTCTAATTCTTTTCTTGAGCATGGTATGTGCTTCCTCTAGTGCTTATACAAACATATCTTGCAATCTTTTTAATTCTATAGTTTAAATAAATACCTATTCTAACTACATAATCATCAACCCACTTTAATTACCTTGATTGGTCAAAGTGGTCTTTTAGCTCTACTGCTAAAACAAATTCCCACCCCACTCGGCCAAAATTTTCATGTAACTATAACAGCACCACATCAAAAATCAACTGCAACCACCCAGTGGGTTACTCTGTGCTTGTAAACCCTCGACATTTCCTCTCCTTACCCATTTTCTAAGCTTGCAGAATAATAAAGAAAAGAACAGGAAAAGAAGGATCAGAGGAAGCCAGGCAAGGTATTAGCTGGCAGATGATCAGGTAAATTCTTGTTCTGAACAGTTCTGGGGCAAGATACCAGAGTAGAGCAGCAGAGCACAATCCTGAAGGATATTTGGCTGTGTGATAATCTCAGTGCCTACTTCTAAGAAGTCCTTATTAGGAAAGCAGTAATTGAGCAAATACATACACTAATACATGCTGCATAGGAAACAGCTCCCACACCATAGACGAGTTGCTTTTGTTGAAGTGAGTACCCCTAAGGACAGAAGGAACACACTATGTCAGTACATTTGTAAAACACCAGTAAAACATCTTCAAAATGGTCTCGTACAATAAAGATTATTTCAGAAACAAAAATCAACACGTACTTCAGCCTTTACGGTACCATTTCCATTCAACAGGGTGAATCCTGTGGTATATGTATGAAACACGAACTGTAGAAATGAGAGATTTTAAGCAAACATGAATTTAGGATTGAGACCAGAAGACTTGTAAATGTAGAAAGAAAGAGGTAATTACCTGACAAAATAAATTTTGCTTTGCCCGGAGCTGCAGAGATGAAACAATAACCTAAGAGGAAAACCCCATGAGAAAATCAGGTTTGACAGGCCTTGAAGTTTTTGGCGAGCAGTGGTTGGCTAGAGCATGAGGAGAACTGCTACATTACTGCAAATGAAATAACTAAGGTAATAAAAATGTAATTAAAGAAGTGAACGAAAAAAGGTCAGATTGGTTTGACTAGTGGGGATATAAATGCTAGATCCAGCTGATCTAAGATCAAGGTTTTTAGGGGTTATTTCCCAACTCCTCAATTTCAGATGGTGAGTAAACTTCACTTTCAGTAAACCACAGCCTTTCTTGAGGTCTGACCTACCAAGCTCAAGGTGTGGAGCACTGACAGAGAACACAATCAAGATAAGGCAAATATTGACTAAGAGGAGGGCAGGGAATGTCCAAAGACTCAGAGGAGGATCAGGAATGCATTTACTATTAGTGGATCAGCTACCTTTATTATTAATGCCAGCGCTGAATCTAAACACGTCTATGAAAAAGCATTAAGCCGTAAATATCAAAAAGAAGTACTGCTGCTAATTTTATTATGGTTCTTAATGAATTTAACAGCCATCAAGACTTAAATTATACTTTCTAGTAGTGCCATGTAAACTCATACTGTAATCTCTGTAAGGAATGACACATCCGAAACTAAACACATCTAAATGAATAAACACTCATAGTTACAGCTACGGATTTTATGAAACAAAATGGTGCCATTTTTAAGCACTGTAACAGGAGCCTATTTTTATGTCTTTTGTACTTTCTTGACAATGCCATTTCTTAATTGCAAATGCACAATCTACATAAGAAATAAATCATATTCTGGGTCTGAAACACAGAGCACAACGCTCTGGCTCTGGCTCCTTCCTACTGCAGCTCCAGCTTTTTGAGGTTAAACAGACCAAAACCAGGCCTTGGTCTCAATGCTGAGTGAATTTTACCTTGCATCAAGAACCTGACCTTCATGCATGAACAAGCTCTTTGAATAGTGCTGGAGGAAGGTAGCTAACAGGTTTGGACTTCCAATGAGATTCCCTGAGGGCTTCATTTCTAGGTTATGCAGCACTTCCCATAAAACAGATGACTTTTACAAGGCTTGCACTGAAAATAAAACTAAGAAGCCTAAAAGCCTCTATTCCATAATAATATTGTAATAATGATGAAAGCCATGCAGTACACGAGCATCTTTCATGATTACTCACCAGTGGAAGTGATATGGGCAGGAAGGCTAAAAAGGAAGAGAACTTTTATTTTATTTCAGTAAAAATAACTGCTGTGAGTCTAGATGGATGGTTTAGAGCATAAAATTCCCCTAACTTCCCCCTCTAGTTTCAGCTCTTATTAGAGCACTGCCTCCCAAAAAACCACCATCACCATGACTTAAATTCTAACCTTTGTCTTTCATTCCTCATTCAAGAGGTCAGAATACCTGGTCACAGCTTACAACCAAAAAGAACCCTTGTATACTCCACTTAATGTGGCTACTCAGAAACTATATAACTGAGTTTCAAACAGAAATTCAGCTCTCTATTCAAAAAAGAGATAGCTTGCAACAAAGGCTGCCGCAGCCATGAGTGGTTATACGAGATATTGAGTAAATAGCCTAAGTGTAGTAATATCTGATTAACCATGTGTGCTGTCACCCCAAGCAGACTTTATCTGCCACCACAGCAAGTAAATTCACACAGCAGCCACATCCAACAAGTGAAAACTTAGCTTATAGGAGGCTGTTTTACATGTGGAAGGGTTTGGGAACTCTTTCTGCAGTGGCAAGAAACAGAGACTGGTCAGGCTATTTCCATCCAGATGAGCAGAAAAACTGTGGGAAAAATTTCTCAACAGGACTGTAGGAATAAATAAATCTTCAACAGATACAATAATGCAACTAAGAGAAGTAAGAGTCTACTTGATTTCTATATGGAGAAGAGTTTCACTGTAGTATCACAGCAGCTATTTACTATGAGCTATTCTCCTTTGATGCTTCAGTCACATACACAAAACTTCTCTTAGTGAAACTTACCTGGAGGTCTAAACGAAACAGGAATTATCTTGCCTGTATCAGGATGTACACTGGACTTGAACGAAAATAAAAGGGAAAAAAGGCAAGTCAGACCACCTTTGCCATACTTGAGTAAGAAAAAAAAAGAATTCAAAATATTTTGTAAACTTACCAGGCTTAGCAAGGCAGCTTGTCTTGTCTAAACAATTTGAAAATTAGGTTAGTAATCAAGTTTCAGAAGAGACTGGGTAAAATCTTCTTTCTAAATTTATTGTCTCTTTTTTCCCCAATAACTAACTTTCACATGGAGTGCTATATACATAAACAACCCTTTCGTTACTTTTTCACTAATTTTTTTCTCCACATACTCCTTGTTGAATATAACTTATTCACATTCCATGTACTGTGTAACAGCACCAAAGCACACTACGGTGGAATAGAAAGTAAATTTCTGAAAGTTAAGCTAGTAGGTATTTTAAAACAGAAGCCAACAATTTAAATACGCCTAAAAGCCTAAACACTTCTGTTAAGACTTTAGCTTTTCTGGAATCACAGTAGTTTTTATTTCTCCTTGCAGACTTTGACACACAAGGTACTAAATGCCACATGGGAAGAGCTGAGCTCACACTGAGGCAAAAGAAAGGCTCCTCCTAACAAAGTAGGGGCTCAGCACTACTTCCCAGCAATTCTGCAAGGTTTCCCACCCAAGCACTGCTACTGCTCGTTTTATGAGATAGTAAACCAAACCAACCTGCCCTCTATGCAACATTTAAGATTCAAAATGAGCTCAGTAAGCATTTTGCGTATTTATCGCCTATCTGTATCATCCCAGCTGATAGACACTCCCAGACAAGCTTAGAGCAGTGATTCCTAGAGTGATCTTAGAGCATCCCTTAAACTCAGCTGCATGATTTGCAACCTTGCATTCCTCAGGATGACAGTACTGCAATTTGGTATTAAAGTCAGTTGTAATCCAAAGAAATTCTGGCTGGATTAATAGATTCAAAAAGTCTCTCCAGTAATTGGTTTTTCTTGTGTCATCCCTTGTATCTGAATCTCAGTATTCTGTCTGCTAGATCTTACACTAACAGCAACTATTTCAGCCATGAAAAAAGGACTATTTTATATAAACTGTGCTCCAAAATACCTTATCATTCTGTATGGGCTCACTTAGTGTCTTTCCACTGGTCTGTAATAGTAACCTGGTTCTTCTTATTTCATCCTATATTTGAGGAAAAAAAAAACAACCAAACCAATAAGAAAATAACTCAGACTTCAATATTCTACAGTGCAATGCATCAGTTATAAGACAAATCGAATACAGAATGTTAAGCTAGTAATGCACCTGTCCTTCACTAAAGTAGCTGAAACAAGAACATACCTTGACACACAACTA
>NW_010196180.1:0-3614 GCF_000695765.1 Mesitornis unicolor
GATTTATTCTCCCCGTTTTCGCAACAGAGTGTTATGGTAGGGCGTAAGAGCTAGAAAATGGGATTTGCTATCAGATGACAGACAAGCCTTTTGTAAAGGTTACCTTACTATAAAGACAAATATTTGCTCAAAGAAACTATATTTTGTAATGAATCCTTCCTTAAACACCGAATACTTTATATATCTGCACGTCTCCTTGGCAGCAAGCACCGGGGCACAGGAGAAACCCATCCAACCAGAGCAGTTTGGAGTCCGACTCCAATTACCCATCCATATCAACCTCCGAGATAGGAGACACCGAGGATGTCATACAACAAGGGGAGGTACAGTAAATGGGAGAGCTCTGCTCTGTGGGGATGAAAGTGATTTTGTGCTACAGAAATACCTTGTTAATTAGGGTAGAAGGCCTACAGGGTTGTGGTGCTGTAGCAAATGCTTGTTTGCTTGTGGGGTCAGCCTTAGATAAGGCTCTGAAAATAATAAAACCTTGTGTTTTGGCCATACCAGCTTAAAGACTGATGAAAATTCATCAAAGCCTTGTTATATATGGTTATTTTTGGCACCGATGGCAATGACTGTGTAGCGATCCTTCTCCTTGAGGATGCCAGAGTTCGTTACCCCCTTGTCCTGAGCATTTTTATTCCGATGTGTCTTCACGGATGCTTTTCTGGCCAGCACAGCCCCTGTAATCAACAGTCTCTTAATGCAGAAAAAAGCAGCATAAATTATTCCCTGGCTATCAAGAATCACATGGAAATGGGAAATGTGGGGGGGTTGGCTTACATTTGCTAAAATAGGCTGCTTTAGTCAAAGTAATCAGTATTGGCCATACTCTGTTATTATATATTCTAGGTGAAGCCAATTAAAAAACAACTAATAAATACTTGACTAGAAGGAAGTTAGTAGTACATTTTAATGTTCTACTACATTTGAGTGTTCTTAGCTCACTTCTCTATTGGGCTGTTAAACATTCAATGATTTATTAAAATGAATTAACTATTTATTGACATTAAAATTAGGTGTTTAAAGTGGGGATTTTGGGGATTTGGGCTTTGAAAGTACAGTTTTTTCTTGGGATATTCCTGTTACCAGCTGGGGTCAGTGCTGATGTACAGTCAGGGCGTATCTGGCGCTGTGCATGGTTATAAAACTTGACCAAGATCTTCTCCTTTTCCCACTCCCCTGTTCTTCTCCAGGACATCAGGATGGAGAAAGCAGCCATGGACATGAGCCTCTTCCTAAAGCTGCAGAAGCGAGTGAGGGAGCTCGAGCAGGAGAGGAAGAAGTTGCAAACCCAGCTGGAGAAAAAGGAGCAATAGAGCAAGAAATCCCAAGTAAGAGATGGCTTTTCCTTGATATTGATATTTGATGTTGATAATTGGCTTTCCTTGATAGCCTGAGGACACACAATGTAGGAGTTGAGGTTTGGGAGTGACAAGTTCAAGTTCAGAGGCAGCAAATCCAGCTGGGAAATGAAGAGAAACTGGTTATATCGATTTAGGATAGTAACTTAAGTATCTTGAAAGCAACAAAATGTAGAATCGATTTTGGAGCATTTTTTTCTGCCTGCAATGATCCAGTTTCCTTCTCTTTTGAGAAATTTGAAGCATGGACTGAGTTTTGTTAGTGAAGGTGAGAATGAGGAAGGGGAAGGTGAGTATTTGGAGGATTGCAGACAGATGTAATTCTGCAACCTTATGGACACAGATAACACCTTTGGGCTGGATCAAACCTAAAGCCATGTTAGTGCTCAGGGAGCCTGGGAGAGAAAATCCTGGTATCCCCATCTCCAAATTCTCCTTTTTAATCAATTTAGGTTATTAAAGTGTTTCTTTGCAGTATTGGCTTCCCCAATTGCAGTATTGGCGGAAACATAGAGCCAACAAAAGCCCAGGTGATGATGTTCGAGATAATAAATAGCTCAAAGCAGATCAGGCTTAGTCTTTGAAATTAACTTCTATGATAACTTCCAAGTGATTTCTGTGCAGTACATGGCTGGGTTTTTCTTTTTCTCCTGGATAAGTCCCACCTGCAGCCACAGGGGTGATGCTGGCTTCACGTGGAGGATGCTTTTTTGGCTGGAAGAGGCCATTGCATGGAAAGGGCTCATATCTCTCCTCGCCACGTACCAATGTGTCTCTTCTTATCGCTGCTTTCCACTCTGCCATATATCTAATCTGTGACATGCATTAGTTTTCCATTTAATTTAAAAAAAAGCAAACACCAACCATATCTGTGATTGAAAATGAAATGTCCCTTCTTCTTTATTAAGAGATGATAATTATCAGGAATTTCAGGAGATGTCTGGGCAGGAATTTCTCTCCCTTTCACAGGTCACCAGCTGCTCCCCCAGCCCCATACCTCCAAAATAAGGAGAAATAAATGATGCTTTGTGAATCAACTCCTTTCAGCCTTATTTGAGAGAAGGATTTACCCAGCATTTTAGGGATTTTTTTTTTGGTGCATATTAATTAATCTAATTAGCTGGAAGGGACCTTTATTGACTTTTAAAGGCTTGGTCAATATGAGCTTCTGGGAGAAGGGGAGCTCGGGGATTTCTGAGTCAGTGCCGTGTTGATGAACATGGACTGAATGCTTATTTCCTGGGGCGGTTTTATTTCAGTATAATGGCACCTCCTTGAGCCGTTTTCCTCATTTACCTCAATGCATATGATAAAAAAGGCAGGAAGGCTGTGTTTCAAAGACTATGGAGGAGAGCGCTCTCTTAAAAATGCTGCTCATCCTGGGAGATTTCCTAGGTTACTGATATGTAACTGTCCTGGTTTCACTGGGATAGAATCAATTTTTTATTCAGGAAAGCTGCATTTTTGAGAAGACCCCAGGACTCGAGTCAATGAGAACAAAGTTGATAAGACACTTTGGTTTAGCTTTTGGCCAGCCCTGGTATGCAGTGGTCAAGGTCTTCATATTATTTTTTTAAATGTTTTTATTTCAACCCACAGGTCTCCTTTCCTTTTCCCAATTTGCCTCCTTGGGTGAAGAGGGGTCATTGGATGATAGAACAGCTGCCGAAATGAAGACAGTAATAAATAGTGAGGGTCCTTCCTGGGTTTTTTTCTTGGTTTTCAGTGCCTAAATACATGTTCTGTTAAGATTATCTGAACAAAAAAAAATACCATACTAACAAATTAACCCAAATCAGACCAAGAAACCTGCCTGTATCTGTCAGCCTTCAGACCCTTTTGGAAGCAATAGCATCTGCTACGCCTCTTTTCAAAATAGGAAATGTATATTGACCTGGTTCTTTTTTTTTTCTCTGAAAGTTTAATGATATAAGTGATTTAAAAAAAAATAAATTATTTTTTCTGAAAAGGAAAACAATTTTCTAACTCACATTGAAGCCAAGTAAAATCCCGTTGTAGCAAGTGTTCCTGGTCAGGTTCACCAGCTCCCATCACTCATTTGTAATGTTTTCAACAACTCATTAAAGATAAATTAATTTCCTGCCTTTTACAACTTAAAAAAATACCTGTTAAAAGGAAACTTTCAGTATTTAAGTGAGATGAGACTTTTCTGGGCATTTTTCTGCCTGGATGGATACGGAGGAGGTTGGTTCTCATATGAATGTGAGGAAACAAACATCTAAGGGGTGT
>NW_010196181.1:0-306 GCF_000695765.1 Mesitornis unicolor
GGATGGACCCCGTGGGCTCCTATAGCCCCTGGGGCTGTGGGGACACGTGTGACACGGCCATGGGGACACGGGCTGCCACCGCCTCCCCTCCATGGGCCTGTCACTGTCACCGTGTCCCTGTGTAGCCACTGGGGTCCTCCTGTATCTCATGGCCATGTCCCCATTAGAGTCCCTGTGTCCCCCATGGTCGTGTCCTCATTAGGGTCCCTGTGTTCCCCATGGCTGTGTTCCCATCAGGGTCCCTGTTCTCCTCCATGACCCTGTCCCCATTGGGGTCCTCAAGACCCCATACCCAGGTCCCCATGC
>NW_010196181.1:348-936 GCF_000695765.1 Mesitornis unicolor
TGTCCCCCATGGCCATGTCCCCATTGGGGTCCCTGTTCTCCCCCATGGCCCTGTCCCCACTGGGGTCCCCATGGCCCCCATGACCCTGTCCCAGTAGGGGTCCTCAAGTCCCCCATGGCCGTGTCCCCATGCCCCTATATCTTCCATAGCCATGTCCCCATGCCCCTGTGCCCCTCATGACCCTGTTCCCATTGGGGGCCTCGTGTCCCCCATGGCCGTGTCCCCATTGGGGTCCCTGTTTTCCCCCATGGCCCTGTCCCCATGCCCCTATGTTCCCCATGACATTGGGGTTCCCATGTCCCCATCCCACCCCGGTGCCCACGGTGGCGGGGCCCAGACGCGGTGCCACCTCTGCGGTGACAAAGACTTTACTGAGCTGGGAGGTGGCAGCAGGGACACTGCACAAACGGACACCATATCCCAGTGCCCCACACTGTGCCCATGTCCCCTCCGTGCCCCCAGTGCCCCACAGCCCCGTGCCTCACCCCTGTCCGAGTCGGAGCGCTCGGAGCACACGGTGGATCCCACGCTGTCCGCACGCACCCGCTCCAGCCCCAGCTTCTCCAGCTGCCGCCGCAGGTGCCGCTG
>NW_010196181.1:984-3556 GCF_000695765.1 Mesitornis unicolor
AGAGGAAAGGCCCCCTCAGCTCCCCGACCCCAGCCCAAAGCCGCTCCGCATCGCTGGCGCTCCCCGAGCGGGTGAACGTGACCGCTGACTCCCCAGGGGCTCCAAACCCGCGGGGCGTTGAGCACACGGATGCGGTTTTCACCGGGACATGGGATCAGCCTCTGCCCCTGGGAGGGACAGAACCAGAGACCTGCCCCGAGGCCACCGAGAAAGGCACACAAGGGACGTGTCCCCCTCGAACAGCGACGCTGAGCGGCCCCATCCTGTTCATGTATTTTTCAGAGGGTTTGGTAAGGGGGGAATTGAGTGGGGCCGATGCCAGTGATGCCCTGGTTATCTCGGTGTATGGGGCTCTAAATGGATCAGCTGCAGGACTAGGAGTGAGGTATGAAATGCTGCAGGAAAGAAAGGAGCAATGCTGCAGGAAAGGAGAAATACTCCAGAAAAGAAAGTGAAAAGACTCCAGAAAATTATAAACAATCCAGAAAAGGAAGGGCAAATACTCCAGAAATAAAGGGCAAATACTCCAGAAAAGGAGAAATACTCCAGGAAAGAAAGGAAAACAGCAGCTGTTCCCCAGTGTGGAGTCTTTCCTTAGTGAAGCACGAAATGGTCCAGAAGAGACAGCAGAAAAGCAGCCACTCTCATCCCCGGGACCTCGGGGCATGGCTGTGGTGCAGGGCACAATGCAGAAATTTGGCTGGAAAGTGGCAAAATTGGGGGAAAATCACATGAATTTGCTGTGTCAGCTGCGGGAAGGGCAACAACACCCACAGCAGGGCCGCACTTCCAAAATACCCCGGCTGTTCCCTGTGCTCCGCTGGAGGATCCACACACCCCGTGTGGAGCTCAGTGCCCACCCGACGGGGCTGGGGCTGATTTATGGGGTTGCTCTTGGCGTTATCCCCCATTTTGGGAGGTTCGGGGGTGTTCTGGGCTCACCTTGATGTGCAGCTGGGCGCAGGTGAGCAGGCTGAGCGTGGTGGGTCTGCCCGCGGCCGGGCCCGGCGGCACCAGCGCCTTCAGCTTCTCCAGGCTCCGCCGCAGCTGAGCGCGCCTGCGGGGAGAGAACAGCGAGCGGTGAGAAGGACCCAATGGATTCACTGGAACATTGACCACCAGAACCATAGAAACAGAGAATCACAGCATCCCAGCTTGGGAGGGACCACAGGGATCGTCTGGTCCAACCTCTCAAGGTAAAAGTGGAGTTTAAACGAGAGGAGCCAGCGCCCTGTCCAGCTGAGTCTTGAATCTGACCAGTGCAGGGGAATTCACCACTTCCCCTGGGAGATTATTCCAATTTCTAATTAAATTATTATCCCAATTTCTAATTAAATTATTATTCCAATTTCTAATTAAATTATTATTCCAGTTTCTAATTGATGGATTATTCCAATGTCTGATTGATCTCATGGTAAAACATTTTCTTCTGCAGTTCAGTTGGGATCTCCCCAGACACAACTTGTGTCCATCACCCCTCGTCTTCTCCAGGTGCCCCCTTGTTCAAGGCAGTCTCCATCCTCTTGGTGCCACCCTTTATGTGCTGGTCCATGGTGATGAGGTCCCCCCTGAGCCTTCTCTTCCCAAGGCTGAACAGGCCTGGTTTTCTCAGCCTTTCTCAGCTCTTCCAGTCCCCTGAGCATCCTCAAAGCCCCTCTCTGGACCCTTTAACCTCTCTGCATCCTTTCTGGATAGCAGGGACACAGCAAGATTGGACACAGCACTCAATTGCCCCTGTCAGCGTGAACAACCATGCTGAACCAAACCAAACACCTTCCCACCCCACGGCGGGGTCCACACGGGGTGAAAACCGCACCCAGACAAACAAACATCCCCAAAAATCCCAATTCTGGCTTCACCCATCCCCGACAATGAACCCTTTTGGGCCGCCGACTGGCGAGGAGCTGCCGAAGATGGTGATTCTGGGGGCAACTGTAACCACTTTTGGTGTTCCTCCTCCCAAAAACCTCCACTCCAGGGACAGGTCGGTCACTGCTTTGCTCCACCGACAGCCGAATCCATCCAGGCCCACACCATGCGGTTGTCAGCCCTCGGGAGCACTTCCTCCCCCACATTTTGGCAGAAACGGGCCGGTTTTGGGTCCATCGCCGTGGCTCTGGTCAAACCAAACCCTTTGACGTGCGGATAACCGAGATTTTCCCTCACATTCGCCGCTCCAGCCCCAAGATTCGGGTCAGGCTCTCGGGCGCGGGTCGCGCCATCCGCCCAGCAGCAGAATTGGGGTTTTGCAAGCACCGGCCCATCCCGTCTGGGGCAAGGAAACGCGTTTGCCTGCGCCGAGCGTGCTCCGAATTAAAATGTAAACAAAACACCGGGGGTTTGGGCTCTCCAAACACCAAGGAGCCCTTGCAAAGGTTATTTCCCGAGGAGCAGGGGCGGTGCAGGCCTGCGTGACCCATTTACCCGGCAGATTTATGGACAAATATGGTCCTGCCGTGGCGTTATGGCCTCAAAACCGAAATTTTTGGCTATATCTGATAACCTAAACGGCAAAACCCAGCACCAACCCCCTCTGTCCTGTGTGTTTCGGGGTTGCACAACCCCGGGGTTC
>NW_010196181.1:3580-4878 GCF_000695765.1 Mesitornis unicolor
TGATAGCAGTGGGGTTGGGCCACACTGCACCCGGCTGCACCAGGGCTCAAAACCCCCAAAATCCCACTGGGTCCTCATAATAGCCAAAAAATAACCCCCAAAATCCCACCAGATCCCCATAATAACCAATAATAGCCCCCAAAATCCCACTGGATCCTCATAATAACCACAAATAACTCCCAAAATCTGCCTGAGTCCCCATAATAACCACAAATAACTCCCAAAAGCCCACCGGATCCTGATAATAGCCAAAAAATAACCCCCAAAATCTGCCTGAGTCCCCATAATAACCACAAATAACTCCCAAAATCCCACCGGATCCTGATAATAGCCAAAAAAGAACTCTCAAAATCCCACCAGATCCCCATAATAACCAAAAATAACCCCCAAAATCCCACTGGATCCTCATAATAACCACAAGTAACCCCCAAAATCCCACTGGAACCTGATAACAGCCAAAAAATAACCCCCAAAATCCCCCTCAGTCCCCATAATAACCACAAATAACTCCCAAAATCCCACTGGGTCCTCATAATATCCAAAAATACCCCTCAAAGGATTAATTTTCTTGGTAAAGGATCTTCCAAACCCGTTGTCCCCTTTCACTGCGGGAAACCCAAACCGGTTTGGGTGGGAAGGGACCCTCAAGCTCATCCCAGCAGACGTTTAAAAATTCATCCTCAGCAAGGGAACTGTCAGAAAACCCAGCTTTACACCCAAACTGGAACCCGCGGCTCCTTCTCCAGAGGATGAAACATTTTCTCTCTGCACATCAAACAGCTCTTTTTGATCAGAATTAGCCATATCTGCTGCTGCTTAACGCTGCGTCCAAGGATCTTCCCGAGGTGAAGCCTTGGTCGTTCCCCAAGTTTCCCATTTCTGATGCAAAAAGCGCATCCACCTGGCTGTCCTGGGGCCTGAGTTTCCCATGGCCCCACAGCCATCCTGGTAACGCCAAAAATCCAACTGTCCTCATCCCCCCCTTCTGTTCCCACACACAGAGAAGTTCCAGGGTTTAAAACTCCACCGAAAAGAGCTGAAGCAGGGGAGAAATGCTGGGAAACTGCGGAAAGCCAACGGCAAAACCTGCCTGGTTTTACTGAGAAACCTTGGCCCGTGGGGATAAAGCGGGATGGAAATCCCTCTGCCCGTGTCCGGGTCCGCGCTGGGACCAACCTGGGCTGCTCCCTGTGCTGAGGCCACATAATTATCATTGCTGTTGTTATTAATATCGTTGTTGTTGTTGTTGTTATCATAATCATTACGCTATCTTTACAGAATAACATTTAATATATATT
>NW_010196182.1:0-6862 GCF_000695765.1 Mesitornis unicolor
ATATGATATGATATGATATGATGATATGATACGATACAACATAACATAACATATAACATAACCTAACCTAACCTAACCTAACCTAACCTAACCTACCTTTAAAAATCAATACAAAATCACCACCACGACAACATAAAACAACCGAGACAATAAAAAGCGCTGTGAAAGGGTGGGGAGGGGAGAATCCCCATCCCTCAATACAGAAGGATGACTTATTCAGCTATTTTTCTTCCCGAGTTCGGGGTTTTTTAAAGCAGTTTTGGTTATTTCCTGAGCCCAAGCCAAGCTTCTGCAAAGCTAACGATCCCCTATTTGGTTTTTTAACAAGGAATGGGGATACATCAATTCTCCAGGAAGCTTCATACAGAATATTATTACCATATGTATTTCTGAAAAAAGAATTCCCAAAACCTGCTTGTGCACTGGAATTAGTAGAACATCAAGAAATAATAGTTAGGATTAGTCTCTAATTTCTTGAACGTAATTTAGAATATGACTATAATATTTCTATTTCCTGCTTCTTTTTTCAAGATAAAAACCCACAATAATGAAAAGGCCGCATACCTAAGGTCCGATTCCAGGTCCATGTGGTTCCGTTCAAGGTAAAATGAATCTGGACCAGCAAGGCAGGGAATGAATTTCTCCAAGTTTTCTTCTGGATACAGCTGAGACAGCTAAAGGTGGAGGACATTACAAATAAGAAGTGAGAATACGACTTGTTACTCACAGGAGAGTCAAGGCACAGCAATTGCTAACTCAAACATTTGATCAAATTCAATCTATCTGTATGACCTCAGGACAATTTGAAAAGTGTCACTGAACAAAATTACATACAAAATGTATATATATGTATACATTATAACGTACATACACACTATACATCTGTTTTCCAAGCATTTTTCGTATCGCCTTTACCTTTGAAATAAATTCAGTCACTTCACTGGAAGATTTGGTTACCAACGTCACTGAAGAATCAGACCACAGGACCTTTGGAAGTAAAGAGTGTTCAGTTTAGTAATTAATAGCCAGGGGGTTCAGTTGGGTCCCAAAATATCAATAGTAAGTATCAAACATTGCCCACAGACTGCAGGAAAGTTTGTCAAGTCTGACATCAATAAGGAAAACCTATTTTAGTGCACGATTACTCAGTCCTCCCTCGCTGCCCCACTCTTGCTGTTATTATACTTAAAACCGACTCTGAACGCTTCAAAAAGCGCTTCACGGTCTGCACAGCCCGTGCAGGCTGCAGACACCCAGCACGAAGAACCAGGCTACCAAGTAATGGAAATTTTTTGGTCTTATTTTTGTTCAAGAAAGCAGCTGCTTTGCAGGACCCGATGTACACCACCAACAGCTCACCACGGCACAACGCTGCCATTTATCATTAATCAACTCTGTACGAATGCAAATCGCCCCGCTGCGAAAAAACAGGCAAATTTTTCACAAGAAAACCTGCAGTCACTGCTCTTCCTCCGCTCTTTAGACATATTTTATGTGCTCTAGAAAAAGGAAATAGTTCAGCATCTCTGCCCATACGCTTTCTGCATTAAGTCATTGCATTCTTCCCTACAGAGGCATTCATGGGTTGGTGGATGATTGGTTTCACTGAGCCAAAAGTCAGGATTTCTTGGCACAAAGAATATCAGAATATCGGCCTGGCCAATGGTAAGTTCCTTCAGATTTGAGGTATCTACCCTCTATTATTTAATATCTACATGGGAAGGTGTATAGGTCTTCTCCAGGAGAAGGTTTCTGTGTTGAAGAATGAGGAGAGCTGTCTCCTCACATGCTGTTAGTTTCAATGACAACTGCAAACATACACAAAGTTTTTCCAGCCACCAGAACGCTGCCAGAACGACTGGTGAGGGGAGAGGATTTCAAAATACATTACATAATGGAGGAATTTCCTCTCTGCGGAGCTGTTACACAAAAAGCAGGGGGGGGAAAAGAGAGAAAAGAAGAAAGCAAACTTAAGCAGTTCACGGTTTTATAAAGCCTTTGGGGTTTTTTGTTTGTTTTCTTAAAGTTCGTGATGAATTAATAGTTCGCTTGGCACCAAACTGTGCCGCCAAGGGAGGTTCAGGTTAGAGATAAGGAGGAAGTTCTTTACTGAGAGGGTCGTCAGAAGCTGGAACAGGCTGCCCACGGAGGTGGTGGAGTCACCATCCCTGGATGTGTTTAAAGAGCGGGTAGACGAGGTACTTAAGGATATGGTTTAGGGGGTAGACAGGAACGGTTGGACGTGATGATCTCAGAGGGCTTTTCCAACCGAGCGATTCTGTGATTCTGTGATAATACTTCTTTAAATTAATGAGAATTTCAGGAAATGGAGAGAAAACTCAGTTGTTACTACTTACGTTTTGCTAACCCGTTATAATTTTCAACAATAACGTGAACTGGAAATGCAAGAAACAGCAGCACTGCCAAGCGATGCTGAAAACACCGAACCGCAATTGACCTCCTATTCCCAAGCTACTAAAGAAAACATTTAATATTTGGGTTTCTAACCCAGCAAAGAGCAACTTATTAGCTCAGCCCCTCTATGTACTGGTCTTTCAGTTACAAGCTGTCAAGTGAAATACTGGTAAAAGTAATTTCTGGTATTTACAGAAAAATTTGTAATAGGAAAAGTTGTTTCACAAGACACTTAAATACAACCGGAGTCCAGACAACTGCGTACTTCATGAAGACTTTTAGAAGCTGTTGAAAAAGATCCTTTTTAATATTGATGACATTTGGAACAAGCCTAGGATTGAGGAAATTCTGAATAATATCCATGGATGAAGTCACGCAGAGCCTCACACAGTCAACACCGCATGAAGACGCTGAACTGATGCTCTCTTATCTCGGCCGGTGGTTTTAAAGAGTAACTTTTTGGTAAGAGTTGTGGATAACTGAAACTCTGCTGTCTGTTTTCTACTGGCTTCTCCTTTTCTCATCCACTGTTTGGCTCCACTGCCTCATTAAGCAAACCACAGACATTTTCTGGGCTTTGCATTCTGAATGTTGGAACAGGCCGTTCAAACCCGGCGGCAGAAGAAGCCGTTGTCGTTCTTTCTTGAATCCGGTCTCCGCTCTTAACACCACCTCGTGCAGAATGAACTCATCCCTCCCAGAAACTGTGAGCAACGCCTGAGCCTCCAAAAACTGCGTACAAACCGGGGGGAGAAGCCACTTCTCCGAGCAGCTTGTGGGTAACCACTCTCATTCCAGAGAAACTACTCTCACTTCCAGTTCGGATCAGTCTGGCTTCCATTTGCAGACAACACTTCCTGTTAGGCTTTTTTTCTTCTGCTAGATTAATGCCCCTTTTACCATAAAATATTTCCTTCCCTTTTAGATGGTACTCATCTTTCAGCCAAATCCTCTGACATTCTCTGGCATTTCCCTCAAGCCTCAAATAATTTCTATAGCTATTTTCTGCACTCTTCAACACCCCTTTTAAAACCAGTAACGTCCCAGTCTCACACCCCCCTAAACGCAAAGAGAAATGACCATCCCACCCCTTTTCCCATACAACGCAGCAGTGCCCTTGGAGCCTAAATCCTCTTGTTTGTCCAGATGAAGACTTCCATTATTTCTAGCTTCTGACACCCATTCTGTGAGCATGGCATGGTATTTTCTCCCCTAAATATACACTTTGCCACAACATGTGAATATTTTGCTTGGGTCCCGCTCTGCATCACCCACAAATGTCCATCAGCAGCAATTTCCGACTATTTCCAAATCGTTAATTAAAAAATACGATGACCATCTACCCTCAAGGAGCTCCACTAGAGCAGTTTCTGGGATCTAAAACAATAAGGTTTCAAAATTTAATTCCTTTTTAGACATTATTCTCCCTTCTTTCATAGTAAACAAAATACTTACCTCAAAGGAATATTCAACATTTCTTTCGTTCTTCTTGTGTGCCAGTCCCTTTAGCTCCACTTTTTCGACACTCACTGTGAGAAAACAAAGAGATAAGAGGAATGAGGAGGATATTCCTAACTAAAGGCACAAGTGATGACTCTCAGGTAACACCAGGAGTTGCTTTGGGAGCATCCGATGGCGTGCGGCGGTGCTTCAGGTGCACACTGGGCAGACAGGAAGGTTGATACACTGAATTGGAGCCTCAGTACCCAAACACCACGCTAAATACAAGGGTTTTTATTCTCCCCATAGCCTTCTTGTGCTGCTCATTGGCATAATAACAAAACACCACACAAACAGGCATGGATTTATCTGAATAACATCAAGTAATGCTACTTTGCAATGCAATAGGCAAATGCTATCTTCCCTCCGAGGGAAATGCAGATGGGCAAAAGCCTCCGTGTTTTCAGGGGCTGGTTTTGCAAGGAGTTTATTGAGGTTTTACTGCCGTGTTGACATCACCGCTCCTCCTCGACTGCGGCTGCACGGAAAATTTCAGCCTTAATTACGGCAATTGGAGTAAGCTGTAAGTAAAAACAGGATCTTACTGCGGGAAGGGTTGAGTAACAGCACAGGTCACTGCTTCCACCTCAACGTATGATACACGGCCTTTGAAGACACCACCTCACACATCAGATATTTGATATGCTAAATTCCCGGAGGCTTTCATTTCCTAACACACGCAGATCACAAATTCTACCTCGAGATGGTTTCTTTTCCTGTCTTTCACTTGCAAATTTCCCCTGCTTTTTGACTGCACGCACGAGGATCCACACACAGAATTTTTCTTATTAAAAAAGCCAATTGGCTTAAAAATTCAATTACGCCAAAACAAAGTCACTAGAATTTTACCTCCAAGCGACTTCTGCTTGAAAGGATGCACGCTGCGTATACTGCAAAACCCAGAGCCCTACCATTTTGGTTTTGAGGAATCACTAGTTCCAAGACGGACACAAACTGGAACACAGGAGGTTCCGCTTCAATTGGAGAAGAAACTTCTTCTCAGTGAGGGTGACAGAGCACTGGAACAGGCTGCCCAGAGAGGTTGTGGAGTCTCCTTCTCTGCAGACATTCAAAACCCGCCTGGACGCCTTCCTGTGTAACCTCATCTGGGTGTTCCTGCTCTGGCAGGGGGATTGGACTGGATGAGCTTTGGAGGTCCCTTCCAATCCCCAACGTTCTGGGATTCTGTGAAGACGTTTCCCTGGTTTCAAGACTATTTACACACTATACATAATTATATACACACTATATAACCTTTACGACTCAAAACTTTATCACACGTAACTTCCTCATAACACAACCGCATGACAGTGCAAAAGTCGCGGTGACAACGCCAGCCCTGCATCTCCCTGTCCCCACAGCAGGACTTCAGTCAAAGCCACCCCATTCCTGTGTGCACCTTGATTTGCCTCTACCTTAAAACTATCGCCTTTTCTGTGGCCATTTAATATTTTCGGTTACATCCTCTTCATTTAAAACTGTTACAACCAAGTCCTTGGCTGGTTTAAACACCTCCTCTTGGAGCCTTATTTACTTGCCGTTGAGATTTTTAGAACTGGCGAGTTTTAAATAGATCTACAGACATTTGTCTGTCTAAACCACAGAATTAACATTCCTTTTACGATCATCTCAACCATTCCTTCTCCATGTAATTTCCAATTACAATTAACATAAATCCCTGAGCCTATGAATAATGCCCATTCATTACTTACTACCTTCTCCTGCATATTATTCTTTATGTAGAGATTTGCTCCTCTTTAATGTTTTCGGTGGACTCCTCTCTAAATAATAATTTTACAGTATTACCACGCTGTTCCACTGCATGCTGAGCATCACAGGAACAAATCTGCATGTCAGGTACTGATGAGTTATCTATGTAGTGGCATGAAGACTTAAACATGCACGTTCATCAGAGGTTTTCTTGCCTTTTTAAGAAAAATCCACCTCAGTACACTTATTTAAGACAATTCAGGGCACCTTTAATTGTGATCACAGTTAAAATATACTGAATATTGACTGGAATTTTATGCAATTCAGGGTTATAAGTAGCAATAACTTGTGTGGTGGATATGGAGAGGGGGTATCAGCAGACTGCTGGTGATAGAAGGATGAGAAATAAGCCATAGAAAGCCTGGTGTCAACTGCTGCAACATCTGTTTTTTGGAGAAAGCCAGAGAGAATGAGCAAATGTGACTCAACATTTGTTGTTCATAGTAAATCCAGTGTCACGTTACTGAAACTGTTCTTATCACTGACACTTCTACTGTATCCAAATCGCATCTCTTCCACCATGACTCCTCTACAGTAATTCAAGCAAAACAGGATTACCCAGCAACAGAAAATGAAGCTATCTGTGGTTCACAACGTGGGATAATTTCTTACCAACTAGCTAATACCATGAAAAATAACAGCCATGAAAACACAAAATCTAGAGTTCTTGTTTAATTTGTCAAGCTTTATGTTTGTGTTATGTGGCCTCTCACATGCTCTTTGTATTATTTAACTTGTGGTCGGTTTTATCAAAACATCCTTCCTAAACCTACCAGGAAACAACTTTATTCAGAGCAACCAACCATACAAAACTCAGGAATAAAAGGTGCCATCTACCAAACAGGAGTGAGTGGACGTTGAATTTGGTGTCCAGCTAATTATAACTTTTATATACATATATATATTTATATATACACACAAATATAGACATAAATAAAGACATATAAATAGGTCGAGAGAGGTTCTCCTCCCCCTCTGCTCTGCCCTGGTGAGACCGCATCTGGAATATTGTGTTCAGTTCTGGGCCCCTCAGTTCAGGAAGGACAGGGAACTGCTGGAGAGAGTCCAGCGTAGGGCTACAAAGATGATCAAGGGAGTGGAGCATCTCCCTTCTGAGGAGCGGCTGAGGGAGCTGGGGCTCTTTAGTTTGCAGAAGAGGAGACTGAGGGGAGACCTC
>NW_010196182.1:7043-7745 GCF_000695765.1 Mesitornis unicolor
CCCAGAGAGGTTGTGGAGTCTCCTTCTCTGCAGACATTCAAAACCTGCCTGGACGCCTTCCTGTGTAACCTCATCTGGGTGTTCGTGCTCCGGCAGGGGGTTTGGACTGGATGAGCTTTGGAGGTCCCTTCCAATCCCTAACGTTCTGGGATTCTGTGATATACATATAAAGATATATAAATATATACATACAAAGATATATAAATATATACGTACATCTGTATAAATTACTTTATTTACTCTCAAAAGGAAACTTCTCAAAGAGCTGACTCTACCCAGTATCGCTATAAATGATTCCACGAGCAGAAAAACCTTTGCACTGAATTAAGGACACATGACAGCGCCGTCTTTTCAGGATGCTGAACTCAGCAAAACTCAAGCTTCCCAACCCAGGGGTTAAAAAAAGGGAAAAGGTAATGTTTCTAATTGGAGAGATAGCCAGAAAAAGTATATTTGCACTACCCTAAACCTGAACTTTAGGTCTGGAGTTAACCAATGCACACACTTCCCTGTAAAGTGATCCCGGAAAAGTGCTCGCGCATGTACATGCTTGTGGGGTTTTTATTATTATTTTTATTGTTATTATTACTTTATTTGCTGCTTTCTTTTAAAGCAGAGCATCCTTCATGCAGTTTTCAGTTGTTGAACTGTGTCAAGGCTGGAAGCTTGCATGTGAAATACCACAACATGGGGCAGTCAGTT